>NW_022196915.1:67431585-67446978 GCF_008632895.1 Mastomys coucha
ATGAACTCACTAATAAGTAAATTTTAGCTCAGAAGTTGAGAATACCCAAGGTACAATCCACAAACCACTAGAAACTTAAGAAGAAGGAAGACCAAAGTGTAGATACCTCGATCCTTCTTAGAAAGGGGAACAAAATACCTATGGATAGAGTTGCAGAGACAAACTATGGAGCAGAGACTGAAAAAAGGACAATCCTGAGACTGTGCCACCTGGTAATCCATTCCGTATTCAATCACCAAACTCGGACACTATTGTGGATGCCAGCAAATGATGCCTGACAGGAGCCTGTATAGCTCTCTCCTGAGAGGCTCTGCCAGTGCCCTACTAATACAGAAATAGAGGCTCACAGCCATCCATTGGACTGAGCACAGGGTCCCCAAAGGTAAAGCTAGAGAAAGAACTCAAGGAGCCAAAGGGTTTTGCAGCCCATTAGGAGGAACAACAATATGAACTAACTAGTATCCTCAGAGCTCCCAGGGACTAAACCACCAACCAAAGAATACACATGGTGAGACTCATGGCTCCAGCTACATATGTAGCAGAGGATGGCCCTTGGTCTTGTGACACCTCTATGCCCGAGTGTAGGGGAATGCCAGGGCCAGGAAATGAGAGAGGGTTGGTTAGTAAGCAGGGGAAGGAGGGGGAAGGAATATGGGTTGTTTTTGGAGGGGAAACTTGGAAAGGGGATAACATTTGAAATGTAAATAAAGAAAATATTTAATAAAAACAACAAAAAAGAGCAAATATCTTGGCATATAAGCTGAAGCAATTTAGACTCTGGATATTTGTTCAAGCAGGAAGAAAGTATTTCTTATTATTGGCTATGATTTTCTGTATGATTAAAAGTTACCTTAAACAGTTTGCAATAAATTAAGAATTATGATTTTCAACTTACTGAGAAAAAAGCACTGATGTTTAAAACGAAACACCATGTTTCTCGTCTGGTGACAGATGGCTGTTCTTTAAAGAACAGCACATATCACAAATACTATATTACCTTTAACAAATATATATTTTATATTTGCTTTCCAGGAACAAGGCTCCCTGGATTGTTGAGTTCTAAGATAAATATAAGTTTAAAATCAGTAACTTCAGAGAAACAACATAGAAGAATTTACTGAGGAGGCAGTGATGGGGAGTTGGATGAAGGCAGGGTCATGGGAATGATAGTCTGTGATCATATCTGATTCATATAAAATATCCAGCTGCTACATCTGGACAGATGTGCTAATCTTTTCTGTTCTTGAAAGGTTGCAGTGATGGATGCTTGTAATGTTTTCCCTGCATTTATATATGTTGATATTGATAAATAATATGGTTCAATTATAGTTAGATTTTCTATTTGTAAATCCAACAGACATTAATGGTTAGTTTGTAAGCTTGATGAATCCTTGCCCCTCAGATCACAGAACTACTGTGGTGGTAACAGCCGAGTTATTTCTTTAGTATATCTCCTGATACAGTCTGAAGACTTCAGGATCAAGGGTGAATAGGGGAGAGAAACTGATAGTATTATATCTAGTCCCTTTTATTTTTGTCTTTTAGCAGATAAGAGTGTATCTTTCTAAAATGAAATCTTTTAAATATATATTTTTAAAAATATACATAATTTACCAAATTTTGACATAGAAGTAATTCAACATTGCTGCTTTCCAATTGTTGACATTATCTTCTCTGTAAAATCTACAAGTTGCCACTTATGGGTATTCCTAGACTATTTCTGCCATATCTCTCATACATAAACTTCCAACAGGACACATATTTTGATCTCTGAAAATTTTTGCCATTGACTGTGGGGATATGGCCTTTTCAGAGAGAATACTGAGCTTCTGTATTTCGAATTAATGGGTAGGAGTGGTGAAAATGATAGAAATAACAAGTACAAATCATTATAGGATGACAAGTGCCCATTGGCCTTATGTCTTTGCATTAGTTAGCTGTTATGCATTGATATTTGTTTTTCTCTGAGATTATCCAGGAGTGACTATTTATGTTGTAGTCACCCATGGTAGATAGGAACTATCAATCAAGTTGGTTCTTCAGGTCAACTGCAATATAAAGAATGTCGCTAACATTATACACTCTCAAATACTTTTGATCCCAGGGTTAATGGTTTTCCTCGCTTAATGATTTCATCCACTATTTTGTGTGTGTGTGTGTGTGTGTGTGTGTGTGTGTGTGTGTGTGTGTGTGTGTGTGTGTGTGTGTCTGAACTTCCCTGCTTTGTGTCTTTCAGGTTAAGGAATCTGTTTGGTGGTACTGATACTCTGGTTATTGTTGCTACCCTTATAAACTATTCTTTGTCTCTGATCCAGATACTCACATCTTCCACAAGTATCTTTGCTTCCTCTGATGAGCTTCTCCACTAGTAATTAGAGGAAAACATGATATGTGTTACATTTATTGATAGTCTATGTCTTGTAATAGGTGCAAAAATTATGGTCTATGAAGATAAAGGGGAAGATGAATGATATGCATCGGTGTCTGTTGAGTGAATAGACCAGTCGATACACACAAACAGTGCTAGCTATTAAAGTGCACATGTCCCTTTTTTATGTGTGTGTTTTAACTACAACATCATTCTAGTAGTAATTTGGCTTATGGCTTCATAAGCATTACACGGGTAGCTTCATTGGCTTTTTAATGGAAAGTTGAAAGAAATTAAGGTCTTGTTAGTCTGGTGCCTTATTAAAGTAAAGATCCCATGGTTCTATTGAACAAATTCAATTTCATTTCCAGGAACTCACATTCTGTCTTTTGAGTCATTATAAATATTGTAGCTTTTTTTAAAAAAAGAAAGAATGTGCAAGGAAAATAGAGAATATAAAGCTCCCTCTTGCTTCTTTGATGCTGTCTCTCCCCTTCTCTCTCTCTCTCTCTCTCTCTCTCTCTCTCTCTCTCTCTCTCTCTCTCTCTCTCTCTCTCTCTCTCTCTCCAGCCACATGCAAACATGCATAGTTTAAACTATGTTCCAAATCTCTAAGGTAGAATTACCCACTTAGGCAGTGTTAATGAAAGATAGCTAATATACATAACCAAATCATTCAATTACAGACATACAATAGATTATTGCCAACAAGGTATCCACAAATATTATGTAAAATTTTGGGGATAGAATTAATATTTGAAGAATACCTAAAATAATAAAAAAATGAGGATTTCACAATTACACTAATGATTTAGAGGAATTAGATAAGATAATGTCAATGACTAAGTAGCCAACTCTAAGTTTATTTATTTGTTTGTTTGTTTGGATTTTAAATGATTTATTTTATTTTTAGTTGTGTGTATGTTTCAGGGAGTATATACATGTGAGCATAGGTGTCCTGGAGCTAGAATTACAAGCTGTCTTATAACTGCCATGTACTTGGATTCTTGGAGCCAAACTCAGATTCTCTCTATAAGAACAGTACCAACTCTTAATAGTCAAACCATCCCTCCAACCCTGCTAACTTCTGTCTGTTTTATCCCAATGTTTTTAAAGTTAGAGGACATGTTTTTCTCATTCTTTGGTTATAGAACATGACTGTTTAATGAGTCAATGATGCTGTAATTTAAATATAAAATGTTTAGTAGTACGTGCCATTAAAGATTGAATATGGAACAACAAAAAGGCACTCAAGGAAAACATGACATCTGCGTGGTCTGGAGTTCCCTTGATGTTAATGTGCCAATGTTATTGTTTTAATTTTGAGAAATATAACATGTAAAATGGATGTTTCCATTCCAAACTGCATGTTAGGTTCAAGTTGTACAGGAATTCTCTACTGCCACTGAGCAGCTCTGTCTACATAGAATACTAAACTGTTAATTTAAAAATAATTTTTATTGTAATTACACTGACACAGATAATATGGACAAGCATGACCTTATAATGGTCATGTGTACCAGTGCTGCTGATAGCATACAGGTGGCTCAGCACAGATGAAAAACTTCTGCTACCCACAGACCCCTCTTCTTTCCTATCTCCTTTTGTTTACCCCTCCTCCCTCTCATCTCCTGCTGTTGTGATACCACCATAAAATTGTTCTGTCAACTTGAACTTCTGCCCTTTCTTCTCCATCAGATGTGAAAACTTGCCCTCTAGCCTATCAAGTGACCTCATGTTACTCTCTTCTCCTATTTCAGTTCTGGATACTCGACCTTTCCACCAAAAAAATAAAACTAAAAAAATTAAAGTATAGTAGCCTTCATCCTGTCTGGAAATGAGCGTTGCTTTTACTTTGTCCACTCAGCTGGAGCACTCTGGTGTGAGTTAGCTTACAGACCCGAGGTTAATAGGAAAGTCATAAGGAATGCTAAATTTAGACCTGATGGTGACCTGGCCTTCAAAATGGAGCAGGCACTTGGTCATCCTAGGAGGGAAAATTAACGGCCAGTGGCAGCCATGTAATATAGTAGGTCTCTGCCTGTCCACATTGTCGAAGGGGAAATGACCTTCTAGTCCACTTTCGAAATTTTATTCAGAAAGAAATTTTGTTGAGAAGATGTTTACAGTTACTTTTGACACTTTAAAGAGTTCCTAAAAACCAGTTTCTTCTATCTTTGAAAGGAGGATCAATAGATGTAGTTTTGGATGTATATTTGGAGAGCTTGAAATAGTTCTGAGGTGGGTACGGGTCATTTTCCACTTTCATGTACTTAACTTGTCATGTCACAAGACGGTCAGACTTTCTGCTGAACACAGGGGGCCTTTCAGGTTTTCTCTCCATTGACTCCTGTGTATTAGCTGCTGGTATTGCTAGTTGGAGACTGTGATTCATCTCAGAAACACATCATCTTGGTAAAGATGTGTATGACAGTGGACACACCACAGGGTTCTCCAGCTTATGCCTTTTTATGCATGGTTCTATGTTTCAGAAGTTAATTCTTCCTTTGAACTCATCTTGCCCCTCTTCATCCTTGGATAACCATCACATTGTTTTATTCTAGGAGAGAATTGCCATTTGAAATATCACCAGAGTGCTTAGTGAATAGTATTCAGTCTTCAAGCTTTTCTAATTGTTCTTTTTTTCACTCATGGACCCAGACATGAAGAAGTTGCTTTATTATATGTTCATATATTTTAATGGGAAACTTTTTGTGACAAATGGAATATAAAGTAGAAATAGAAATACTAGGGTGATTGCCACTTAAAGAATGAGAATTTATATGGGTCACATACAAAAAAAGGGAAGAAGAATAAGATGCCTGCAGAGAATTTAATATAATTTGTCAACACCTGATCCATTGTTTGTGCTTAAGAAAATGTCAAGTAATGGTATGTAACAAAGTGACAGCTTAATAAACCAATAGCTCGATAGAGCAGCAAGGAAAAAATATACATAGAAGGATCACCTTCAGTAATTTTGCAAAATCTTGAAAAAGATATCTGAGCCTGTTTACAGAACAAGTACTTAAAATTACAAAAGAAATGGAGGGAATAATAGATTTTTCTTCCAAATTAAAAATTTAAAAAGTAATTTAAACTAAAATTAAATTAGAATATTGTGTTAAGGAGAATCTATTTATTTTCACTCATAATTATGTTCTTATCTTGACAGTTTACTTATACCCATAGCTTTTTAGCTATTTTCATCACTCAGCATGTTTATGCAGTAAGAATCCCTCTCCAATTTTGTGACATGTAGCCAAAGGCAGAGGCGTTTTCATTGTGTTTTGCATTTCTGGTTAAATATCAGAATTATTGGGAGATTTTGCTCTTTTGTTCTGTTTTAATGCAAATTTCTATAGCTGCACAAAATGTTGAAATTATAATCCCTGAAACGGAGACATAGGAACTTATGTTTTTCATAATGCTCACTGACATTTATGACTCATCAATAATAGCCTCTGAAAAATTACTGTCTTTGTGAATTTTTTTAAAAAATGGGTTCATGAATGAAGTTCACATAGCTTCTAGGAATTTCAAGACCCACTAGGAACATTAATCCTAATGATATTATTTTTTAAAAATTGAGTCTCCACTTTCCCATTTTTATCTATAAAATTCTATACTTTCTTTACATTTGCAGACCAACTATCTGTTTATTGATTACATTATTTTTACTAATGGATTCCAAATAAATCATTTGCTTTTAGATTTGACCTACTACTGCCCTAACTCAGATGATCATTATGGCCTTATTTGTTTTAAATCCTTAGTTGATTTCCCATTGCAGAGGAGAAAATCCATATACCTTAGCTAGCGAAAATGTCCTAAGCAACTTGGGCCCAATGTTTCTCATTAGCTGTGCTTTTCCTTAATCATGTTACCTTAGCTTGCACCCTGGACCTCCTTCTGATTTGTTTTGTTTTATTTGTATTTTGTAGTTTGTGTATGAAGATTGGTAGCAAATACATTCCTGGAAATCATTCTGCAGCATGTAATTAAAGAATTATTTCAACTGGATTTTATAGAGATGCAGAAATTTTTCCCAAGCAAAGAGAAACATGACGATTTAGTTGTTTCTTTGTGTAGCTTCTGAAGCTTTCCATTTCATCTACTCTATCTAAGCCTTGTCCCAGGCTGAATGTAGTATACAACAACAGTATTTTCTACTACACATTTTACCTAGTGAATGTGATTACAGAGATAGCACCACCAGCAAAACAAATGATATTTGACACATGCACTTCCAGAAATCTGTAGATATTCAGTGGCTGTGCCATTATATATGGAATTTCTCACACATAGGGGTATTTGTCACATTTCTACTTACTGTTTTAATTCTTGGGTTCTCATAAGGTATTTCCTGTTGATTCACTCTACTGTGATGTTCATTAGACATTTTATTTTCTAGTACCTTAGTACTTTCAGAGAATGTATTTCCTGATTTTTTAAAACAAAACAAAACAAAATAAAAACACAGCAGTTTACCTTAAATTGTATCACAAACATAGTAAAAATTATTTAAAAATTATTTTAAAATAGACAATATTTTTTCTATAAATATTAAATGAAACAGAACATATCATTTTTGATTTGAGATAGATATACCCAAGAGATTTTACACATCTCAATGTCATCTTCATCAATAACTACTTAGGCTGACAGATGTGACATATTCAGCTCTGTTCCAAGTAATAAAATGTGTTCTCCACCAATAATGTTTTCTTTGCTTTATGATTTCATATTATTTTGACATATGTATTTGTTAACATTAGCTTTATCTTAAGAATGCTTTGTGAGTTTCACTGAATTCCTTGGGAAAACTTAGTGCTCCCTGGAGTCATGGTGAACAGCCTTGTAAACACACTGGTGACTACTATACAGTTCAGCATGTGTGCATGGTTTGTTCTTTGAAATCCCTAAGTGCATATTTTGTTTAAATTGTTCTCATTCCCGGCTCTACCTCAACTACTGTAGGGGCTGTCATTCCATCAATCATATTTATTAAGATTTCCTACCCTTAAAATATTCTCCAGTTACACTAAAATTGCTTTAATTTCAGTCTTGACTTTTTGTACCATTTCAGGGAGAAATTAATACATCTTGATTAAGTAGTCATTAAAGTAAAATGAGAAAACAATCCTTGAGAGAACAAGGCAGGATTACTTTCTGACTGCTGGTTATTTCCCTTGTTTATTCCTCTCTGTACTTATGCCCCGGTCCTTAAAGAGGGGTCTTCATTTGATGTTGGTACAAATTATATTATAGAAAAAGGATGCAAGAGTCAGAATTTGCAATTAGTTACTAATTAAAATTTTGCTTACTAGATAATGTGTGCTTTTACATAGAAAATCTGCTGGCTGATATTATTTATTAGGTCTTAGTTTTAGGATAATATTCATTGCTGTCATTTAGAATCCTATGCTTACGACTACCAGTTTTAGATATATATTTCTTGCTATACTTCTATGTACATAATATATATTCATCACTATAAACTCCATTTTCATATTTTAAGAAGATATAAAAAAAGCCTTTAGTTATCCAGTTAGTTTAAAATGTCCTGATGTTTGGCCTCTTGCAAGCAAGAAGTCTAATTAAATTTCTTCTTCACTGGGATGTTTGTCATTGTTTTGACAAAATATGCTAGAAAGAATCTGTGGGCAATGACACAAGATTTGCAAATCCTTGTTAACTACTTAACAAACTGCATGACTCTGGGCTCATGGAACAGAGTCTGGAGATCCTGGGAGGATTGTAGAAAAGAGAAAGTTTACTGAGGGAAAGAATACAGATCTGAAGGACTTTAATATGAATTGTACCTAAAAAATATGGATAATACTGTCTGACTGAAAAATATTTCAGTCTGATCATACATACAAAAATTTGCAATGTAAAATGTGTAATGAGTTTTAAGCTGTGTCTTCATGAGGATCTTGGGTTTAGTTTAACTCTCTGTAAAGTTAGGGTAATCACTCACTACTGGTACCATCACAAAATCCTATTTAGAATGTTTTTTTATTCCTTTCTTAGCATTTGTCTGGAAACAAATTAAATACACATCATTTGAAGATATCAGTGAAGATGTAAAATTCTAACTGAAACAAAATAGTATTATATCACTTAAAACAGTATTATTCAATTCCTTTCATTTTATTTGTTGTCTAAATTTAATGGTTTTATGAAGAGAAAGTTAAATGCTAGCAAGTATAGTTTGAGAGATGTTAGACATCTTCTTTTCACCAAAAATAATTTCCATTATGCTTATTGAAATTAAGCAATAGAATTTGAAAATACAAATCTTCATGATACATGAATTAGAAAATATACTTACAATGGAGTATTACTCAGCTATTAAAAACAATGTCTTCAAGAAATTTTTAGGCAAATGGATGGAATTAGAAAATATCATCCTGAGTGAGGTAACCCAGTCACAAAAGTACACACACTAACAAGTGGATACTAGCCCAAAAGCTCAGAATACCCAAGATACAATTCACAGACCACATGAAGCTCAAGAAGAAGGAAGATCAAAGTGTGGATGCTTTGGTCATTCTTAGAAGGGGGAAGAAAATACTCAGTGGAGGAAATATGGAGACGAAGTGTGGAACAGAGATTGAAGGAAAGACCATGCAGAGACTGCCCCACCTGGGGATCCATCCCATGTATAGAGACACTAAATGCAAACACTATTGTGGATGCCAAGAAGTACTTCCTGACAGGAGCCTGATATAGCTGTCTCTTGAGAGTCTCTACCAGAGACTGACAAATACAGAGGTGGAGGATGCTCACAGCCAGCCATTGGACTGAGCATAGGGTCCCTAGTGGAGGAGTTAGAGAAAGGAATGAAGGAGCTGAAGGGGTTTGCAACCCATAGGAAGAACAACAATATCAACCAACCAATCCCCGTAGAGTTCCCAGAGACTAAACCACCAACCAAAGAGTACACATGGAAGGACCTATGGCTCCAGCTGCACATGTAGCAGAGGAAGGCCTTTTCGGACTTCAATGGGAGAAGACCTTGTTCCTGTAAAGGCTCAAGGCCCCATTGTAGGAGAATGCCAGGTAGGGGAGGCAGGAGTTTGTAGATGGGTTGGGGAGCACCCTCATAGAAGCAGGGGGAAGAAATATGGGATAGGGGTTTTCCAGAGGGGAAACTGGAAAGGGAATAACATTTAAAATGTAAATTACTAAAATATCCAATAATAAAAGAGAAAACATAATTTCAAATTTGTACTCATGTTTCCATTGATAAAATGTTATGACGATTGGGTCTTTTCTAGACTATAAATCTTTCTAAGAAAATACCATTTTGTAAAAATATTTTCATGCAATATATTTTTGTCACTATTTTTCCTCCCTGAATTCTTCCCAAATACTCCCCACCAACCTACTCCCTTAACTTTTTGTTTTCTCTCTCTTTAAAAAATCCAACAAAACTAAGAAACACACACACACACACACACACAGCCCCCTCCACAGAAACAAAATATACAAGTAAAAGACTGAAGAGACACTAGTTTTTCAATCCCCCAAACAAAGAGAGATAAAAAGTCTACAAAAAAACATTGATTTAATTTTGTATTGTACAACTAACTACACCTGACTCACCCTGAAGTGCAGTTAATTCAAATTAATGAAGGTCGAATACTTTAAATAAGCAATGCATTTTACAAAGAAATTAGTTCCTACAAGCCACCTTGAATTTTTACCCAAAACAAGATAATTCCTGTTATTTCAGGATGCTTCTCAACCTTGGAATGGTATCCTGATCCTCTCTCTCTCTCTCTCTCTCTCTCTCTCTCTCTCTCTCTCTCTCTCTCATTCACCCTAACTCTACTTGTCCTATTTGTCACCTTCTTTATCATAGAGAATTCACCTTTTTTTCTGATATTTAAAATTCCAGAATGAGTATACTTTGAGGATCTGTGGCAAATTGGTATAGTGGAAGGATACCTGGTAGAAATGAACTTGAGAAAATGCTCAAGCTTCCTCAATATGCTGTATCACTTGCACATATCTTACTTTGTACTTCTTGGAGTACCAAGACAATCAAAATTCGCTCAGTCCTGGAGCCCTCATTACTTAAAAAGCAGGCTCAGTCCCGGAGCCCTCCTTACCTAAAAAACAGGCTCAGTCCTGGAGCCCTCCTTATCCAAGCTCAATCTCGGAGTTTCTAACATAAAAAGTTATTTATTGACAACTGAACTAAAGGCCTATTGAAGGCAAAGCTATTAAAAGGGCTCCTAGCTTGGGAGCTACTATTTTGCAACTCAACTAGGTGTCTACGCCCAGCTGCCCATCAGCACACCAGCTCTGCTTCACATGGACTTCAAGAAAGGTGGACTCCAGAGAGACTGTGGTAGTTCCTGGACTTTGCAGGCGAGAAAGGCATGTCTTGACATTATAGGCATGAACGAGGTGCACGTAATAATCTGTTTCTGTGGCTAGGTCTCTGGCGGTGTCAACCTAAGACAGAGGCGTGTGCCAAGTGGCTGTGTTGTCTGAAATAGACACATAATAAGCCCAGTTTGTAGAATCAAATGAACTACACATGACCTTGATGATGGGTAAGATGCTGTTCATTAGTATATTCCACAGATTATAACCTTCAAGCACCATAAGACTTTCTGTACAAGATTGTGCCGTTTGAGTATGCCATTAACATGCTGTTTTCTAATAAAAAGGGAGGAATTTTAACCCTCCTGGCTTGAGGGCTGATTCTTCAGACCCTGCCTGCCTTTCATAACCACACCTCTCTGCCCACCTCCTACTATTTGCCACGCCTCACTCCTGGTTCCAGTTACATTGGAAGTCCTACCTATACAGAGACCAAAGAAGCTGCTGATTGGGCCTATATGCTGACGAACTTGGGGGAGGGGTTTTGCCTCACCTATTCCACCTGTTGGCTTGTAACAAAGGATTATTAAAAGGCAAGATGGCTGGGTGACTATAAAAAAAAATCTCAGATTATCTCAGCTGTTATACTGAATACAAAGTGATACTGTATAATATGTATTCACCTGCATTTTTTATTGAGTAATAAGAAATATTCATCCATATTCATTACCATGCAATCTGTTGCAAGTCAATTCTCTCTGTCATAGGTTGAATCCATGCCATAGAACTAATAGGCATGGAAAGCATACATTTCCTCAAACTTTCTTGCAAGTACAATGAAAATTTGATGCTCTTGTCATTGATATGAAACAGTCATTCCAGATGTTTATTTGATAGCTAGCTACACAAATTTGCCAGCAATGAGTCCTTCTGAGGATGATGGAATAGCAAAGAGACAGAGCATCTTCATATAGTACTGCTATTAGCTCTGGCTGTAGTTTCTTATGTAGTTATTGGTAGAATCTGCAGACACTTGTAGCTCCTGCCTATTAGCTTTGGAAGTTTACTTTCCAAGATAATTTTTCTTTGATTTAGGTGAACATTTAAAGATGGATTTTTCTCCAAGATATTTTATAAATTGAAAAAAAACATTTTGAAATTTCTTTTACTGTGTAAATACCTACACTTGGTTTCTGTTTGTGAAAATTAAAACAATTAAATACTTAATCTGAAATATAAACGATTTTCTGTAACATTTAAAGTGTGCTTTTTATTAAGGCTTGGTGCCGTTTGGTTATAGACTATTGATGGTGGTTATATTTACTTTTCTCTTTGTAATCCTTACTTGTTAGGCTCTCATTATCTCCTCTTTCTAGCTTTAGTTAGTCGATATCTGTGCTTACCTATTTTGATATTTTCCTTGTGTTGGAAGAGAAAGTGAACCATCAGAAGCTTCCTTTTACATCATGCAAAGGGCTAAATGGCCAGCTCTGAGAAGGTATTAACTTTCAATTGAACTTGGACTGTGTACATTAAGTAACATGTGAAAGAAAGCAATTGATGAAAGCATACTGCTGGGGTGAGCTTCCCATGCCTTTTGTACTTTTTGTTGACTTTGAAAAGTGACCTTGAACACCTCTTATTAAAGTTGGTCAAATGATCATTAAACATTTTCCCTAGATGACTCTTGAATGAGGCCTTTTCTCCTTAATTGGATTAGATATTGGACAGACTCTTTCTGGCTTCAAGCCCCTGAACTATCTTTTAATATGGTGTTTATTTTAGAAATCTGTAATTATGAATTATTTTATTGCCCTTTTGGGATGCTAATCTTTCAGTATTATAGTATTCTTGCAGTATTACAATAAAAGGATATAATAGATACAGGCCATGAGTACAAGGGTGGCTGACCACAATTTCTTTGGGAGTGTTAAAGTCATAGTCTAACCTCTCAAACAAATTCCTGGGTACTTGTCTCTAAGACTTAAACCTATCATAAAGATAAAAGAAATGTCATTTGAGTCCAAAGTAGTTATCCTTTGAGCTTCTACCACTAACTTCTCAAAACATTGTTCGTTTTATAAGAATTAAGTGCCTCTTACTGCAAAAATGATATGTATTACCCTCAGTGTTCTACTGGACTGTTAAATAAGAAAGAGATATTCAGTGTAGGAGACACTGATATTTAGAAACCCGTAGAAACTTGAACATGATAAGCTCAAGTAATTTAAGTTAAACACAAGTAAGATGAGTTAAATTATAATTCAGTACTGTTTCAAATGTGAAAATATTAATATTCATTGCCTTGGATTAGTGATCATATAGTGGTAGTAAAGAAATCTGTGTGTGTGTATGTATGTTTGTTTATGTGTTTGAAGAGAAAGATTTGTTTAATACCCAAATCTCTGTCAACCTCAAGTTAGCTACAATTACAAAAATTGAAAAAGAATGAGGGAGAACATGTAATGTGAAATAAAGTGGTACTCAGTCAAACAACCTTTCTGGTTTTCAGCAAAAGGTCATTTCCATGAAAAGCTCAGGAATCAGGAGTACTACTGTTCAATAATTAAGTGTTCCTACTCATCATGCCTTTAGTGGCAATGTAAAAACTCTATGCTTCACACTTTGTGTTATGTATATTGCATGTGGTAGGAACCAAAGAACTTCTGCTTTACTATCTAGAGGTTGAGGAGATACAGTGGGGAAGGTTGAAAGTCATCCAGAGCCCTTCAGTTTTTACATGGAGAAGACGTTGGTTGGTTTGTCTTTGAGAGAGGACCAGCTAAGTATTTTCTATATGAGAAGAGTTGTATGTGGCCCCTGCAGGCTGGAATGACTGCAGTACAAGGACCATAAAAAGTCTACAAAGATTGTACTCTCCTTAGGCATGTACAGACACACTGGTATATGTGTGGAAGGTGTGAATTTCACAATGGAGAAGAACCACTTTCACCCATACATTAGCCTTACAATGATAATCAGTGTGCCTTTTGTTGTCTTTGACTTTATTCCATGTGGAAGCCTAAGATTGTTGATGAAGCCAGAGTTGAATATTATAAAGCTGTCATGAGTATATTTCTACAACATTAACCTCAACCCTTACTGTTACATGCTATAGGACTAAATGAATTAATATATGAAACTACAATATTTAGACTGTGTACTCCTGAGGAGTTCTCCTTAATCCTCATACCAATAATATTTTTTTTTCTTTTCACTGAATGATTTAACATAGACATTAAGTTACTTTTTTAATACTGAAAGCATTTTACTCATATTTACTCATATTTTTCTAATCCTCATAGCAAGCCTAAGAGATACAGACATCTATTTATACTGTGAATACATGGAAACTAAAAGAAGTTTTACTGCAGAAGCAGAATATAGAAGACACAGAAGTGAATTCAGAGCTCAGAACCCATGGTGTTATATCTGAATACATGTGGGAGGGCCCAGGGTGGAAGGAATCCAATAGAATGTGATAAAACTTCCTTTTCCTGTTCTTGAAAAATTATCTATGTCTTCCACCATTGTATATCTTTGTAATTTGCCTTTTGCTTTTACTAAGGACACTTTTCTGTATTTTTCACTTTTACACTACTGATTAAGATGGCATGTAAATTTTAATTTATAACCAAATTGGTATTTGCTAGTTCAGTGACCTACAGGAAAATGCTTCTGAAAGTGATTCTTATCTGTAACATGGGCTTTTTCTTTTTTAAGAAACAGTGACCCTATATGGAAGTAGTGCTAATTTTACGCAGAAGTCTATGGTGGTCAAATGGCCAGCCAGTTCATCAAAAGAAAAATGGTTAACAAAAGCAAAATCAATTCATGCGTTTTTCCACTGTGACTATTTAAGAGATGCCTGGATTAAAGAGCATATGATGTGACATTCTTTGTGTGTGAGAGGCATCTGTTGGCCGGAGGCCATGTCTACTCATGAATTCTCCTAGTGTGCTGTTCAGTCAAAGGTTGTGATTAGACTTCATTGAAATCTCACCCTATGGATTTGGCTTTTCAGGAATAGCTACTTTTTAACTCCCAAGGCTTCATTTTAATTAAAGCTAACCTTCCTTTCTCCCAGTACTCTTCTGCTCTTCATCTTGAATTCACCATTTTATGTAAGGCATTTAATTGTGTTCTGGGCTTTACTTACCCTGTTTGAGATCTCTTTGAATGATTTCAGAGGCAAAGTTTGTAAGTGGACATTTTCACACCTTTCAAATTCCTGCTTGAGATTTCCTAAGTGCCAACATTTGCTAAAATGAGCTAACTATATAGTTAGCTATAGCATGATTTATAATATACAGATGTTTTATCTATAAAATGTAAAAATTTAAAATACTTTTCAAGTAAGCAACTCCTATGTTCAAATTCACAGACTCCTAGAAATTATCCAGCATAGTATATTTTATTTCAGAAAACACATTAAACAAACATTAAAAGCACATATAGAACAGGTTAACTATACACAAATATTCATGGAAATCCTTTTAACAGTATTCCAAAAGTTTCTTAGGATACGTAAATGTCATGACCACTAGTTTTTTCACTATAAAATGCAAATCACTGGATTTCTTAGAAGATTGTATTTACACAAAAATGTATCATGCGGCCTTCCTATACACAAAGGATAAACAGGCAGAGAAAGAAATTAGGGAAACAACACCCTTCACAAT
>NW_022196915.1:67448618-67466072 GCF_008632895.1 Mastomys coucha
AAAAAAAAAAAAAGTCTTCAGCTCAAAAAAAAAAATATCATGTTGTGTGAAAAAAAAATGTATCATGCGAGTCAAGACACGCGTTATATCAACCAATAATAAGGAAGAGATCAGACTAGTTCATACTTTAAGGGTGGGTTTTGTAGAAATGAAAAGTTTGTGGGTTCCTTGTGTCTCTAAGTGACCTCACCTTAAATTCTCCATACCGTTTTATTTCCTTTGGTTTTTCTCTCTTTGTTTGTTTTGGTGGGTTTTATCTTTGTGCAGGCTCTTTGGATGTCTTCAAGTAGCAGCTCTAGCACCTTACTTCCTTAACCACTTAGGGATAAATACACAATGGTATCTGCTACATCTAGACACAATGGTTGGATTCATACAGGTTCCACTCTCCCTAAA
This sequence comes from Mastomys coucha, assembly GCF_008632895.1. Taxonomy (NCBI): domain Eukaryota; kingdom Metazoa; phylum Chordata; class Mammalia; order Rodentia; family Muridae; genus Mastomys; species Mastomys coucha. The sequence continues at coordinate 67,449,015 of NW_022196915.1, forward strand.
TACATACTTGCAGTGACCACAGATGCCATGTGTTTATAGATTTATGATAGAGTATCAATCACTACAACCAAGGTGTAGTGGTTACTAACTCTGGTTTAGAGCAGTGAGCCCCAACACGTGACCCAGAAGTGGTATAGCTGTTGTAGTTCAGGTGAATAACTAATAACTTCTTATTGGTAAAGATCTTGAACTCTGAAAATTTTAATAGTTTTCTGGGCATAAAGTTTCTGAGCTGGAACATAAGGCTAATTCCAAAGACTCCACCATTAATCAAATCATTTTTACTTTAATTTTCTATAACTTTCTGCATTCATTATAAAAATAACTAGAATACATTAAATGTAATGCAGGTTTTCTAAATTATCTCACTTTGTTTTCCCCTGTAATTTTGTGAAACTTTGAAAAGTAAAGTAGATCTGGGTCAGCATTATGTGAGTACAGTGTTAAGGGCTTAATCATGATGTTAGATCATTTTTAACAATAAATCATTCTGAGTGTTTACTGGTATCTTTCTAGATACATAGTGTTTCACAAATTGGTAACAATAGATGTAGAAGCATTGTCAAACACTTTGACACAATTTAGTGTTTGTAAAGTATTGCTTTATGATGCTTTGCACACAGTAGGACATTTACTCTCATAATGGTACAAACATAGACTAATGGACTAACAGAAAGGAAGTAAAATTATAATGCCATAGATATTTATTTTCCTTGTGTTTGGTAGTTCATGCAGAAGATAGGATCTCTGCTATCTGTTAACTACCCAGGTCCCAGACATGCATAGGCTCCATCACCCTCACGTGCCAATTTCCATCCAGGGAAGCTATTTCAGAGTTTGATGAAAGTGAGCAAGGATGGGTAAATGAAAACCCATGGGAGGAGATACAGAGACAAAGTGTGGAACAGAAACTGAAGGAAAGACCATCCAGTGATGTCCCACTTGGGGATCATCTCACATACAGTCACCAAACCCAGACACTATTGAGGGTGCCAATAAGTGCTTGCTGACAGGAGCCTGATATAGCTGTCTCCTGAGAGGCTCTGCCAGTGCCTGACAAATACAGAAGTGGGTGCTCAAAGCCATCCATTGGACTAAGCACAGGGTCCCCAATGGAGAAGCTAGAGAAAGGACCCAAGAAGGTGAAGGGTTTTGCAGCCCCTTAGGGGAAACAACAATATGAACAAACCAGTACCCCTACCCCCAGAGCTCCCAAGGACTAAACCACCACCAAAGAGTACACATGGTGGGACTTGTAATGGCGGCTTGATTGCTGGACGGCAGCAATAACGACCAAACACCGAGACTTCTTCTCTCGATGGTTTACTCAGGAAATTTTCTTTTTGTGTTAATAGCTCTTTTTTAGGTACCCAAGTGTTAACAGCTCTTTTAGGTGTTAAGGCTCTTCCCGCCTCCCAGGCGCCGCCCACCTCCGTGGAATTGCACTTCTTGCTTCTAGGTGCCGCAGCTCTTTCTGCTTCTGTGAAAGCTGCTCCTCTTGTCTCTGTGTAGTCGTCGCTGCTCTTCTTCTGTGGATTTGCCTCTGCTCCTGCTTCTCTTAGGCGGAGTGGCGTGGAATGGCCCCGCTCTTTCTTCTGTGGAGTGGCGTGGAATGCTGCTCTTTCTTCTGTGGCATAGAATGCCCCTGACTGCCTGGAGAGTGCCCCTTTTTATACCTGTGCCCAAGTCCTTGTGGTTCTACTGGATTAGTTCCCTGGCAATCGCCTCATTAGCATACACCTGCTTGGGAGGGTTTTGGTAGCATGCACCTGCTCGGGTTTGCGCATGATTGGTTAGCATACACCCGCTCAGAAGACACCTAATTTGCTTGAGCCCGCTCAGGAGGGGCGCATGCACAGTGGAATCATCTATCGCTGCTGCTGTGCATCTTGGATTAGATCGTCTGAGCGGCTGCCTACAGGGACTTATGGCTCCAGCTTCATATGTCGCAGAGGATGGCCTTGTGAGACATCAATGGGAGGAGAGGTCTATGATACTGTGAAGAATCGATGCCCCAGTGTAGGGGAATGCGAACACAGGGAAGTGGGAGTGGTAGGATAGTGAGAGGAAGAGGAGGAATTGGATAGGAGGGGTTTCAGAGAGGAAATGAGGAAAGGGGATACCATTTAAAATGTAAATAAAGAAAATATTTAATAAAACAAATAAAAATAAAAAGAAGACCAAGTGAGCTACCCGCATTTGCGAAAAGACTAAGAAACAACATTCACATATGTCATATATGCTGTTGATTTGAGTTCTCTCACATAGCACCTCGTTATAAGGCTGACTAGGAAATTAATTCTAAAAGGAAATTCATATGTCCTGTTACAACTCACAGAACTCAATAATAAAGGAAGAAGGAAAAATTACCTCTTGCAAATAGAGGTGATTTTACAGGATAAAAAATTATCCCATTGTTATACCAGTGTGTTAGGGTCAGTGCAATGGGGTCTTAGCATCATTGATCCGAGTTGCCATACAATGTTGAGTATCCTAAAAGTGTAATGCATTCTAACAAGAAAAAATCACCCCAAATCGCTTTTCCTAAAAGTTCTAGTTGTTTCAAATTGTGGACAAAAAAAATTTCTTGTAATCTTATGAAACTTGTTATAAATGTTTATTATTTCCAAAGCCTAAGTTTTAAAAGAAGGGTATGACAACTTTGTTATGTTTTAAAATAGTCAGTGAGCATTCATTCTTGCATTATAGAATTCCCAAAATATTCTGGAACTGGTGAATGAAATTACTGGAATATATTATAAAAACTAGTGGTGACTGTGTTTAAAATGCATAATTATATGGCACAATCTCACCTTTTTAGAATATAGTCAGTCAGGATAGTTATGACTTCAGTTAGCTATAATAACAGAGGATAAAACCAATTTCACATAACAGTAATATCTCAGTTGGACAGTTCAAACTTTAAAGGTCTTTTACAAAGCTTTTATTTAAGTTTAAATGCTGTTTATGTATCTATTAATATCTGGTACATACAAATATTTGTACATCTTGATATTAATATCTTCATAAATAAACTATATATTCCTGTATTTATATAATCTCTATAGAGTCTGTTTCTTTAATATTTCTTTGTAGATACAACACCTCAGATATATATCTTATAGTTGCCAATATTTTCTATTGAAAATAATATTTTTCATGCAGTTTATTCTGATCATTTTCCCTTCTTCACCTTCCTTGAGATCCTGCATAACTACCCACCATCCAACTTCAGACCTTCTTTTTCTCTATTTTTAGAAAACAAGTGGGAAAACATAAAACACACACACAAAAAACCACAAGGAACATATATACACAGAGACATGCACAAACAACACTCATAAAAACACAAAATTAAAAAGCCGTAATATGCAATCAAAAGGTCAGTAAAAGCGAAAAATGTTCACATAGAGCAATGTGAGACAAAAATATATCTACAAAAATACCATTCTGTTCATTTTGTGTTGGCTATTTACCTCTGGGCCTGGAGCCTGCCCTTAACTGTAGTTAATGTCCTCAATGAGACTCCATTAGAAAAGAAATAAATTTTCTTTTGCGAGAGGTTGTCATTTATAGATAGTTTCTGGGTTAGGGATGAGAGTTTACATCCTTCTTTCAGTGCTGGGCTGCACTCAGGTTTGGAAATGTACAGATGCATACTGCCACAGTTCATATGTCCAAAAATCCTGTTGTGTCTCAAAGTTTTGTTTTTAATTTGGTTAAGCTACTCAGAGGAAAAGAACTACCTTAAATTTCTTCATCCTTTCAGATGCCTTCATTTTTATATTGCATTTTTCAAAGTTGATGTTTAGCAGATGTAGACTATACATGTAAAATTTTAAAGAATGGGATAATTTTACATAATATCTATTCATGGCTAAGCATCTATCTCATAGATTGCTTAGTCCACAAATGGAAAAATAATCTTATGTAGCAATAATTCTCCTCATCTTAAACCCCAAACTAACAACTAATGACCAAGGAAACATCATGATTGAAAAAGACAGCCATAGTATTACTCTCACGAAGCTTAATGTTGAGGTCACCACAAATTTGTGCAACAAAACAATCAGAGAGGTGCTGAACTAAACACAGCTAATCTTATGACCTTAAACTCTAGATGACGATGCATACTCATGATAAATATTTGAGCATGAAGACAGAAGCAATTTCTAAATGTAATTTATTGTAAAGGTCAGCTTCTTGAACAGATTACAAGAGCCCTGAAATCTTACTTTTTATGGCTTCCGGTCATGCTGCATGTCAGAGAAGAAAATTGGGGGAGGTGGTATGTGAGCAGTGAATGAAGAATCTCAAGAGTAATCTGATGGAAATTTCTGTTAGGAAGGAAGTGAATGAGAAAGCTACAGTGGAGATTTGCTATGGACCAGAAAGCCACATAGTAACGGAATCTGCAGAAGTTGAGTTGAGAAAGACTGGGGTAGTATATATTTGCTTCCAGCCTGTAAAAAAAAAAAATAATAGGTTATATATAACACCAACTCTGGTGATTGCTTTACTTTCTATAGGTTGTATATAATGCCAAGTCTGGTGATTGTTCTTATCTTACTATATCATTGCTGTTTATTCAGTATGTGATATTCAGTAGAAGATTTAACAATCATTGGTTCATGGATTTCTTATTTTAGAATATTCCTTACTAATTCCTACTTTATTGAAAGGAATCCATTGTTTACATAAGTGAGCAAGTATGTTATCATGCATTGTTAGGTTATATTTCTTGCTTTATTCGCTCATTTAAATTCTTTCTCAAGAAAAGGAGCCATTAGGCTTGTGCCCTTTGACAACTGGCTTTTAAGGATTGCTCCACATTTTACGTTTATTGGTGCTTCATCTATTAGGTGTTTTCATATGGGATATTTGTGAATGATGTGGTACAGGTGTGAAGCTCAGCAACACAACTGCTTATGATGATGATGCACAAGGCCCTGAGTTCAATATGTAGCACAAAAAAAAAGTCTCTTGTATGCCATCTTTGTATGGCTTTTGTTTGGATATTGGATATATACCTGCATTTTCTTTGGTAGGCATCCCAGTTTCTTTTCTATTGAAACGAAAATATACCGTGACTATGACTAAGGCAACATATAAGAGAGAGCCCTTACTGGGAGCTTATGGGGACTTGTTTTTATAGTCTCAGAGGGTGAGTACATAAACAAAATTGCATGAATCATAGCATCAAGTAGGAATGTATGGCACAGGAGCAGTATCAGAGCTTTTATCTGATCTGTAGGCAAAATACACACACATGCACAAAGACATACACACACGTACATACACACAGGATGAGAGATTGAAAGACAGAGAAGCAGACAGAGACAAATAGTCAGAGACAGAGACCAAGAGAAACTGGGCCTTTTGAAGTCTTGAAGCTCACAATCAATGCCATACCTTCTCCCACAAAGCCATGCCTTCTAACCTTTCACAACATTCCCACCAGCTAGGTGCAAAGCAAGCAACTGTATGAACCTATGGGAGAGGTTCTCATTCAAAGCGCCACACTATGTATCTCAGTCTGGAGTTTCTACGTTATATAGGTGTTTTTCTGTTTAATATTTATTTTTGCAGCAAGAATACTTTGCCTTAAAATCTTACTATGTGTGCAAGAGAATTCTCCAAATTGATACATCATATTGCTTCTTTTTTGAATAATTTTCACAGGTTTTCTCAAAATCATATCTTCTTTAAAGCATTTGTTATGACAATTTTCAAGATAATTTGAATAGATATATGTATATGTACTACTATTTATAGTTACATACATATATAAGAATATATATAGTTAACAGACTGTGTTATATGGTTATAACATATATATGGCAAGGTTATATGGTAATAGATACGCTTGATGACAATGCTTATGTATATACCTATGAATAGCTCTATGTTTTTATTTTAATGTCCATAGTTTTATGGTTGTTAAGTTTCATCTGATAAGTAAGGCAAGTACAAAATTCTGTTGTATATTTCACATAAGAAAATAACATTACAAAAACCTACATTTCAGTATTCAAAGTGGTATGTTTCCTCCTCCTTGAAGGTTAGAATTTTTAAAAATGAAACTAATACAAATAAAATAGCTTTAACTATTTTTATTTAAAAGTCTTGTTTCTACTTAATGTAATAGGAGTTGTAGTGATGTAGACTGTATTTCTGGAATGTGAATGTTTAATACATGAGGAAGAGTGAACATATATCTTTTTAAAAGTGAGATTGTTATATTAGAAAATTAAAAAATGATAAATATTTGGAAAACTGGGATAATGCAAAATTCACTTGTTGACTTCCTATAATATAAACTAAGCTTACTAAGTTGTTTAATTATGATGCCTTAGAAACAATTTATAATTTCTCATTAGTGATAAACTTTTATTGTTCTAATAATAATTTTAGCTATCATAACAGGTCCTATCTTATATTTTTCAACATACAGTCAGATTTATGAAATATTTGTTAAAATATTTACAAAGCAAACAATTCTAAGAAGTAACTAGGTCTAATGTACCAATATTGAAAACCCTGTTGAATGAATAATGATTTGTATTCACACATATGAAATGTGTGACTCTGGACAGATTTTACAATTTTTTTTCCTATGTAATTCAATTAGAAAGCCAAAATCAGCCACTTGGATACATGCTTGATGTGTGAATTTCTCCCACAGCCAATATACTGATATGTGGAAACAGAAGGGTTTGAGACAACAACCATAATTTGGAACAAAAGAACAGCCATGCCCCATTAAATTGTGGCCAGAGAGGCCAGAGCTGCCCCTCACTACAAGAACAGCAGGGAACCTGAGCACCTGGGCAGCAGTCTACATTGTGTGGACTTGGAAATGTGGGTATGGAAACAAAGGCAGATATTGGAAGTAGTCACTGCCATCACCACTGCGGTTGCTAAGCTTCCCATCTGTGTTCTGTAGTTTTCCGTTCCAATATGAACAAATGGAAGGCAGAAGCAAAGTTCTAACCCCTTGGAAGGACAGCATTTATTTCCATCATCTAAGGCTGTATTTCACTGTCAAGCAGCAGTTTTTACTTGCTTTAAGACGAGCTGCAATAGTTTTCTTTTTAAACATTTGGTTTTCACTCAATCATTACCTTTATAAGAAGCTTTAACAGCAACACCAACAATGACAACAACAACAACTGCAATCCTTGTGTTAAGAAGACTCAACCTGAGTCATGACAAAATACTTAGACAGTCCAGTCTAATATTATAGAGTATAAGTTTACTATTGTAGAGCAAATCTTTAACTTATATTGTTTCAAAGAAAATAAATAGCTATTGATTAGTAACTGCTAATTTCTGCAACACACATACACACACACACATACACACACACACATTCGCACACATACCACTTCCAGGCAAGCTCTATCCTGCTTTGTGAGTTTGTGTCTTGTTCACACCTCATATAAGCAGAATTACATAGCACTCTCTTCTGGGACTGATTTACCTTCTAAGCATAATATTTTCAAGTTTTATCCATATTATTTTATAATTCCTTCTTTAATACTGGACAATAGTCCACCATGTATATATAACATAAGTGGCAGAATATCCATTCATCGGTCAATGGGGAATGAGTTTTTTCTGCCATCTGGGAATTATGAATATTGCTAAAAATAAGAAAATGGGATATTTGAGAGGGTTTAAGTTTAAAATATTATTTATCATCTCTCTCTCTGTGTGTGTCTTTGTGTGTGTGTCTGTGTCTGTGTGTGTGTGTGTGTGTGTGTGTGTGTGTGTGTGTGAGAGAGAGAGAGAGAGAGAGAGAGAGAGAATTATATTTGTGTGCATGATGAGGTCAATATGCTAAACAAGTATGTTGTAACCAAGCAACTTTATAAGGCATAGTCATTACCTTCAACCTTTACATGAGTCCAAGAGTCATAGACAGATCTTAAGGCCTGTGCAACAAGCACCTTTATTCAATGAACCTCTCGGCCAACCAAATATATTATAGTTAATATTGAGAGAGAGAGAGAGAGAGAGAGAGAGAGAGAGAGAGAGAGAGAGAGAGAGAGAGAGAGAGAGAGAGAGAGAGAGAGAGAGAGAGAGAGAGAAATCAGTAGGAAGGATGCTTGCTGTCAAACTTGATATCCTGAGTTCACACCTGGAACCATACAGAAGAAAAATAGAAACAACTCCTGAACGTAGTCCTCTACTCTCCACATATGTGCCTTGACACATGCTTTCCTGTCTCATAACTAAATAGATGTAAAAATAAAAAAGAAATAAATCAAAGAAATTTTAATAGAGACTAGAGAGAAGGCTCAGTGTTTAAGAGAATATATTTTCAATTCCTAGCACCCACATCAGACAACACACAACATCTATAAATCCAGCTCCAGAAGACTGAATGCCTCTGGCCTCTGTAGGCAGCATACACCAGGTATATATGTTCTAGATGCAGATTCACATACCTAACAGTAAATATTTTTAAAGAGAGGATATTCTAAGATACTAAAATTAATAATAACATAATTTTGTGGTGTTCCACAGTCCATTAATCTTTGTATCAGCTTTGAGAAAAAGAATAAAAAAAGAGGCCTTAAATTTACTAATTTCAAAATATGTTTAAATTTTCTTTCTTTTCAAAATAAAGCTTTTGCTTATTCTTTTGACATAACTCCAGTATAGACATAGATCAAGTCAAATGGATTAAAGACTTAAAATATGATACCCCATATCATACACCATTTTAGTAGAACTCAAGGGAGGAATATCTTTGTGACTTTGATATTAGCAATGGTTTCATCGATGTGACACCAAGGACATAGATGAAGAAACCAAAAACTCTTTGAAAAAACTCAAATTCAAAACTGTAAATGATTTGAGGAGGCGTTTAAGAGATGTCATAGAGTGTTGGGAGCATCACTAGTCATCAGTTCATACAAATGAGGATCCCATGTGTAACAGAATTACTCATCAAAAGACAAGTTAACAAGGATTGCTATGGATAAGTAAAGCATATAGCGTCCTAGTCAGTGCTGCTGGGAATACAGCATGATTCTCCATGTAAAAATTATGAAGTAGGCCTGTCAAGTATTAAGGTTACATTTGTTGTATAATCTAGTACTTCATCATCTCAGCATCTACTTGCACAGAACTGAAAGCTATAGATAGATCTCCAATCTATCTGAGTGTTTCTGCCTTGTTAGTTTGCAGCTTTACAGAACTCTTGAGGCATTTTCCATCTTGAATGTGATTTCTACATGTGAATCCTCCTTGTTCTTATGTAGTAGATGTGCATCATCTGTCTTCAGGTGGGTTCCCCCAACAACGAGAGCAGGGGCTGTCCCTGAAGCTGTTGCCTCTCTGTGGAACCTTTTCCCCTAACTGAGCTTACTCTTCTGGCCTCTGTGGGTGAGGATGCACCTAGACCTGCATAGCCTTGATTTGCTGGGGCCGAAGAACACCAGGCAGGTGAGTCTTCACCCTCTCATGGGAGAAAGGGAGAGAATTACTGGAAAAAGATTGTATGAGGCAGAGCCTGGGAGGAGATAGGGAGTGATCCGATAAGGATGTAAAGTGATAAACAAACAAACAAGTGAAAAAAGTTCTCATTGTTGATGAGAAAAAATAATGTTGCTATCAGCAGACACTTTTGTAATTATGGAAAATACAAAGAAATGCTTTAATATTTATTAAAGTCAATAGAAACCACGCATATTTGCCTCTCTATACAAAGCAAAATTAGGCCTCAGGGTTATTTGTAAATAATAACGCACATTGATATATTGGCAAGTTATAATAAGCTCTATATTTTCTGAACTATGTAAAAAGATGAGGAGTCTAAGGCACCATACACTGAAGTTAAGGACTATGGCATAATGTTTGTTACATTACTTATATATTTCCTTTGCTTGCACCTGCTATTCCACAAAGATGAGATTGTAAAATGTTTGAGAAAATGATTTGGTCTCTATAAAAACTGAATTACCTAAATTAAGTTTAGATCCTTGAAACAACCTTGTAGAAAGAATAGAAAAATCAAAGAGCTGACAAAATTTCAGTAACACATTTCACACTTTTCCATGATAAATCCAAAAGAATGGCTTATCAGTATTAGGCTTTATTTTCAATTTCTAAAGAGGTATGTGCCATGGTGGTCTTATTTAATAATTAGGTTTATTTCATATTAAATGACTGTGGATCCATGTAAATTATTTTTAATATTGTTGAAGTTATACTGATAAATTCTAAAGTGTTGAACAAAGTGTGTATGTAATACACTATTTGAATAAGACTTTTATTTATTTGGATCAAATTTGCATAGAGAAGGGCAGGCTGCCCAAATTGTGAACATTTAAAGCTATCAAATAAAGACAATAAATAAGAATACAACAGTTGTAAACCAGCATTAAAAATAATGATGATGCTCTCTTAAGCACTTGCTTTCTTTTTTGTCTCTTACTCTTGCTCCCTCTCTTCCCCTCTCCACGTGCCATGGCCAGCCTCTATTTTCTTTTTTACTCTCTCTCTCTCTCTCTCTCTCTCTCTCTGTGTGTGTGTGTGTGTGTGTGTTTTACAATGAAGCTCTAAAACCATGACAAAATAATGTTGATTTTATGCTTTCAGAAAAAAAAAAGAGAAAATTTCTCATTTCTTCAACATTTATGAAAGGAAGATACTAGTGACAATTTTCATTATGTCAATAATTGAGAGATACTGATGAAAATAATTGTAGTATAGTTGCATGCTGTTTCTAATTTGGTGACTTATTTAAAACCAAAGATACCTAAAACCAATACACATAACACCAGGCCATTACTGCCTTGTGTATCTTCTTGATTTCATTTTATGTTACTGAGATAATAATTCCAGATGCATATGAAAATTTATTTCTATTTTGGTAAAGAATTTTTATGCACACAAAGTTAGCATAGGAATGGGCCTCAAAAGAAAAGAAAATGGAGCATAATTCATATCTTAACATATAGGTTGATGTAAAAATGAAGCATTCACCTCTCTAATGACAGATTCAACCATTAATAGGTTGGAACAAGTATTAGCTGATCGTGTAGTACTTTTCTTTGGTGTCTTGATGAAGGTTGACATTTTTGACATTAAGGGTTAATTAGTTGCCACTCAGAATGAGGTCACAAATGGCTAATTGCACCTTCAGCTAGGTAATTACTGTCATGTATCAAATTCTCATTCCATGTAATTATACAGGAATCAGGTGCTCTGACTGCTCACCTAGGGATGCGTTTGCCTTCCAAGTCCTCTCTGTGGGAATTCCAAAGTTTTACATAGGAGGTAAATTCACTTGTAATTTGGCTTGATGACCGATTGGATATGCAGAAAATTCCATGCCATCCTTTCAAATCTTGATCCTAAGGATGTCATCCAGTGCCACTTTAATGGTTCTGGCTTCTCTGATTCTGTAATTTTGCTGCTGTCAGGTCCCATATTCCTACTAGAAGTTTAGATATTCATTAAAATCATCTGCCCTATTCCAAACCTTCATCTTCTTTACCCAAAATAACTGCCAAAGTTTAGCTTATAATCAACATTTACACAGAAGGTCTGGTGCCTCTTAAATGAAGAATCTAAGGCCAGGTCCATGTATATGAAATAAAGATTTCTTCCACAGTGGTTCTGTAAGCACTGGGGCTGACCAATGCCTTAGTTTTGCATCATTGCCCAGATAAAAATGAAGTGCCTGAGGTATTTTACCAAGAAGAAGATGTAGTGCTCCTGAATTTATGCTTCTGCTCACATACCTAGAATATACTCCTGGGATATGGTAAGCATGTTTTCTTGTTTCTAAGTAGAAATAGTATTGGTGATTAATTTAGCAGTTTTTATATTTTCTAATCTGAAGCACAGTCAGTATTACTAGTTAGAAGCATTAGGTTCCACACTAATAGGTGTTATTCCTTCATTGACCAGGGAATTTAAATATTCCATAAGGAATTCAAATCTAAAGTTTGTAGTTATGCCAATGAGCACACTCTCTCTGTGTCTTGAGGCAAAAATATATTGCCTAGATTCAGTTAGGATAGATTGAACTGCATATAAACAACTAATGCAAAAATTCTGGTGTGTCATATAAAATTCTCATTCTGAAATTAGAACTTTTAACTTTACACTAGTGGAGATGTATAAAATGGAGGGTCAAGCAAACCTTTTGTTGCTGTATGAACACAGCTTTGAATATTAAATTATATATTCAAGCATAATAAATACTATAAATTTTTAACTTTTCTTTCCTTCTATATACAATGAATCATTCTTAATTCATGGTCCTTATGTTAACAGATCTCCATAGAACATATTGACAATTTAATAAATATATTCCAAATCTAAATACATGGTGAACCTAAGTTAAAAAATCATCTCTTCTACTTCTTTCTCATGTTCTCTCTCATTCACATATTTAGTAGTAAACATGCATACATGGATTATTCTAGATTTTCTAAAGAAAATGTAAATGTATTATTCCATTTAACTCCTAAATATTAATCCATGATACTCTATACATGAGGTGATACAGACAAAAGATAGAATTAGGGTGCCAAATAACCTGTTATAACCCATGATTTTAAAATAACCACAAATACTAATACTACTACTAACAATCACAAATTATTATTATTATTTATATACAAATAGTGAGGAATATTTGGAAATTATTAATATAACAAAAGTTTCATTTTTGGTATATGCTTACTATTTTGGTATATGAAGAACAATGATTCTATCTTCAATATTGAGTTCTATGTATGCCTGCCATACATAGATTTTTTTAAGTTTTGTTCTTTGTCTTATCAAACCCATAAGAAAATTATTCATAGCCTAGGTACCAGGCCTCTGGTTTTAATCAGAACACGGAACAAGAAAGATGCCCCTGAACTCAAGCTCTTGAGGACAAACACTTTCTAACTAATCTCCACTTTGAAGTAAAACCTCTCATCAACTTCTCCCAAGCCAACAGCACCTCTAAATTACACAGGAAGGGAAACGTGGAAGTTGTTCTTAAGATCCCTGAAGCGTACATTTTAGTAGGAGAAACAGACATTACACAATAAATTATTCAATTAATTATTTAAGCACACTTGAAAAAGCACTCCAGAGGAAAGACAAGTGGTAATAAGAGATCACAGAACAGAGACTGGAGATTAGCCTGGGAAAATGTCACCAAGAAAGTAACACCTCACCTGAGAGCTGAAGGACAGCTGGAGGAAGGTGGCGTGATCAAAGGAGGCATGGAACATAGTTATGCAGGAGGGGCTGCAACGATAGAGGCACAGAGTCAAGTGATGAGTGGTCACAGAGCAAGGTGAACCAACAGAATCTCTGAATGACCTGAAGTCATTTCTAGAATGTTGGGGTTTATCCACAATGCAGGTGAAAACAGTTCTTTATGTTAACAGAGAGTAATAATAGTCTTCGTGGTTGTTAAATGGCAACAATAGGGTTGGAGAGATATCCCAGTGGGTAAGAGCCTTTGCTGAGCAGGTATGAGGACTTGATTTTTAAATACTCAAGAGGCCATGTAACAATCTGTGCATGGCCATGCACCTCTGTAACTCCACTCTTCAGGGCGTGGGGAGAGGCATGAGGCTCACTGGGAATTGCTGGCTGCCAGCCTAGCTCCACTTAGAGTCTCCTTGAAAGGAACGAAGGGAAGCACTATAGAGCAGGACACCAGGAATCCTTATTTTGCCTCTGTATACAGACCTGACCAAACATGTGTTTGTATGTATGTGTGTGTGTGTGTGTGTGTGTGTATGTATATATTCACTCATGCATACAACCACACCAAAAATATTAAATAAAGAAATTACAAATGAATCCAATTGCATTGTGCAAAAGAATGATTGAATCTTTCCTTTGAAGCTTCTGCTTTAATCCAGATGAAAGATAATGGAGGACTGAACAAAGCAAATGGGACAGTGAGGACATGGAAGAGTGCCATGTAAAAGGTGCATTTTCCAGGACATAGTGATTGGTTGGAAACAGAGAAATGAAAGGGTGACACAATCTTATGAGGTCTGTTCTGGGCAACCGCATTGCTCATAGTGCCTTTTGTGAGCTATGAAGGGGTGGGAAGGGCCTTTCTCGTGGCATTAAGCTTAGAAAGGAGGTTATGGAGTTTACTCTGGGCGAGTTTCATTAAACAAAGTTATGCTGCAGACAAGTCAAGATGCAGAGTAAAAAGATGCATTGGTATTCGATTTTCTGAGTATTATAATTATGCTTTTATAGGCTGGTAATTATGAAATTCTTGAGATAGAAGGAAAGTATCATTTTTGGGAAAACAAGATGCTTCCTATGTTAGACCTAAGGGGAAATTCCGTTGGCCATTATAACAAGTAAGTGTGAGAAACTATTGTCATTTTATTTTTAAGTTAACATTCTACCTTTGTAATATATTTACTATCAGACAGTAATGTAATGCCAATAATTTGAAATACAAGAACTGATCAAAAATACAAAATCCAACATAAATTATCAAGCAAGGATTAGAGATGTTGCTTTAGATTTCCTTTAAATGTCTGTGAATATATACATGGTTCAGTGTGGGATTTTTTTATTATTATTATGTCAAAGCTTCAGTATTTTTCTTTGTGTTCGTGTTCAAGAAAGTGAGTAGCCATTCAAGTTCATTATCCCTTTTCTTTAACCTCTTTAATTTGACATCGAGTTCATCTGGGGTATTTTTTACTTTTGTCAGCTTGTTTACAGTTGTTGAAGTTCAATTACAATTCCTGTTGTAATTTCTATTTCTTTATTAATATTCCATATTTGTCGCTATATTGTTTTAATATTTAATTGAAACATTATTTCTTCTTATTCTTTAAGTTTATCTATTGCAGAACTTTTGTAATTGCTTATTGCTACATCAAATATTGGTTTCCAGTCAAATTTTCCCTCAATCGAGATTGATTGATTGATTGATTGATTACTTTTTCACTTTATATCCTGCTCATTACCCCCATCGTGGTCACCCACTCCCACAATCCTTCCCCCATTCCCTTCTCCTCTGAATGGATGGGGGCTCCCCTGAGTACTCTCCTCCCGGCACGTCCAAGTCTCTGATTGGCTAGGCCCTTCCTCTCTCACTGAAGCCAGACAAGGCAACCCAGCTAGAAGAAAATATTCTGCATTCAGGCATCATCTTTTGGAGTTAGCTCCCTTTCCAGTTATTTGTGACCCATATGAAGGCGAAGCTGCACATCTGCTACATATGAGCGGGGATGACTAGGTCCAGTCCATATATGTTCTTTCATTGGTGGTTCAGACTCCAAGAATCCCAAGGCTCCAGGACAGTTGACTCTATTGGTTTTTCTGTGGAGTTCCTAACCCCTTAGGGCCCGCAATCTTTCCTCCTATTATTCCAGAAGAATCCCAACCTCCATCCACTGTTTGGCTGTGGGTGTCTGTATCTTTCTGAGTCAGCTGCTGGGTGGAGGCTCACAGAGGACAACATGCTCCTATCGATAAGCAAAAGAGAGTATCATTAATAGTGTAAGGTGTTGGTGCTTACCCATGGAATGGGTCTCTAGGCAGGCCGGTTATTTGTTGGACAATGCCTCAGTCTCTGTTCCATGCCCTGTCCCTGTACATCTTGTAGACAGGATAAATTTTGAGTTGAAAGTTTTGTGGGTAGGTTGATTTCGCTATTGCTCTGCTGGGGTTCCTGCATGGCTATAGGAGGGAGCATCTTCAGGTTCCATTTCCCAAATTTAGTGTGTCACAGCTAAGGTCACATCCATTGCTTCCTTGGAGCCTCCCTTATCCCAGATCACTGTCTCTTCCTGGAGATCCCCCCCCCCACCAACTCCTCACCCTGGTCAGCTGCTATTTTTCCATTCATTTTCATGGCCATCTAGCCATCTCTGCTGACTTCCCCATACCTTATCCTGAACCCCCACTTCCTCTCCCTTCCAGTTCCCACCTTCCATCTGCCTCTTTATGACTATTTTATTCCCCCTTCTAAGTGCGATTAAAGCTTCCTTGCCTGAGCCTTCCTTCTTGTTTAGCTTCTTTGAGTCTGTGGACTATAACATGGCACCTATATTTTATGTCTAATATCCCCTTATAGGTGAGTACATACCATGTATGTCCTTTGGACTGGGTTACCTCACTCAGGATGATAATCTCAAGTTCCATCCATTTGCCTGCAAAATTCATGATGACTTGGATTTTAGTAGCTGAATAGTATTCCACTGTGTAGATGTACCACATTTTCTTTGTCCATTTTCAGCTGAAGGACACCTCGGTTGTTACCAGTTTCTGCCTATTATGAGTAAAGCTGCTATAAATACAGTGCAACAAGTGTCTCTGTGGGATGTTGGAGCATCTTTCAAGTATATTCCCAGGAGTGGTACAGCTAGGTATTGAGGTAGAACTGCTCCCAGTGCTCTGAGATAATGTCAAATTTATTTCCAAAGTAGTTGTAAAAGTTGATATACTCCTATCAGCAATGAAGAAGGGTTTCCATTGCTCCACATCCTCACCAGCATGTGCTATCTATTGAGATGATGATGATGATGATTATTATTATTATTACTATTATTATATTCTATTTTATTAGATATTTTCTTTATTTACATGTAAATTTCTCCATTCCCAGTTTCCCCTCCAAAAAACAAAGAAACAAACAAAAACAACAAAAACAAACACCTGTTGCCTCCCACTTCCCCATGCCTGCCACCCACCCTCTCCCTTTTTCTGGCCCTGGCATTCCCCTACACTGGGGCACAGAACCTTCACAGGGCTGAGGTCCTCTCCTCCTATTGATGATCGAATTTGCAATCCTCTACTATACACATGCTGCCTGAACAATCAGACTCCTCCATGTGCAGTCTTTGGTTGGTGGTTGATACCCTGGGAGCTCTGAGGATGCTACTTAGTTCATATTGTTGTTCATCCTAAGGGGCTGCAAACCCCTCAGCTCCATTGGTCCTTTCTCTAACTCCTTCACTGGGGACCGGGTACTCAGTTCGATGGATGCTGTGAGCCTCTACATCTGTGTTAGTCAGGTACTGTCAGAGCCTCTTAGGAGATAGCTAT
>NW_022196915.1:67469621-67498739 GCF_008632895.1 Mastomys coucha
GACGCCCTGCAAGACCCCTGCGACTCGTGGGGCCTGTGCCTCCCAGGTGGCTGCTCCTGGCTTAGGAATTCACTGGAGAGAGGATGGCGTCTCTCACTGGAGACTCCGGGTCACAGCGGTCCCTGGAGGCAGACTCTCCACGTGCAAGGAAGAGGCAGCTAAAGTTGCTGATCCACCTCTGTTACTTGGAAGCTGAGAAGATCCGGTCCCTGCGGCCCGGCGGCTCCCCTGCCTATTATATTTTTTTTTTTTTTTTTTGAGTACTAAAGTACTTATTTTTTTTCTTTATTTATATGGATCATTTCTATAGTTCGTTATTATATTCTTTAATACCTTTTTTACAGTCCAGTCTTTATCCTCCTCCTGGTCTACCCACCGACCACTCCCATTCGATACCTCCTCCACCCATCTCCAAGAGAACATTCCCAACCCCCACCCCCATCCCAACTAGACCTCCCAACTCCCTGGGGCCTCAAGTCTCTGGAGTTGGGTGCATCTTCTCTCACTGAGGCCAGACCAGGCCTGTTTCCACTCTTTCTGCTGGCCCTTAGGTCTGTGGTCCTATGTACACCCCCTTCCCAATACCTGATCATGTTCCCCCTTACCCTCACTGTCCCCTCTCCCACTCAGATCCCTTCCTTCCTCTGCCCTCATCATTGCTTTCTTCTCCCTCCCCAGTGGGATTGAGGCATTATCACTTGGGCTATTTAGCTTCCTCAGAAAAGTGGAAATAGATGAACCTGAAGACCCAGCTATACCACTCCTGAGAGTATACCCAAAAGATGATTCACCATGCCACCAGGGCACTTCTTACTCTATGTTCATAGTGTCCTTATTTGTGGTAGCCAGAAGCTGGAAGCAACCTAGATGTCCCACAATAGAAGAATGGATATTGAAAATGTGGTTCATTTACACAATGGGATATTATTCAGCTAGTAAGAATGAGGACATCCTGAGTTTTGCAGGGAAATGGATAAAACTAGAAAATATCATCCTAAATGAGGTAAATCAGACCCAAAAGAACATGCATGGCATGTACTCACTAATAAGGGAATATTAGCCAAAAATGTATAGAATACCCAGGACACAATCCACAAAACTCAAGAAGGTTACGAAGCCAATGGGCCCAAGTGAGGATCTCTTGAGTTTTTGATAATAGCCATTCTGATAGGTATAAAATGTAGCCTAATATTTGTTCTGATTTGTATTTTCCTGGTGACTAAGGACTTTGAACATTTCTTTAAGTGCTTCTTGGCTATTTGTAATCCCTTTGTTGATCAGTCGTTGCTTAGTTCTGTAGCCATTTTTTTAATTTTTTTTTTAGGTTATTGGTATATAAAATTTGGATATTATCCCTCTGTCTAATATATTGTTGGTGAGGATTCTTTCCTAATCTATGAGCAGATGATCTGTCCTATTGACAGTGATTTTTAGAGAACAGATCACCATCTTTTTAACTGAAGGACAGAACTTTCCATTACCAAATCTCTGGATTCCATTTTATTCCCTTACTCTTAATGTTAATTGTAATTGGTTTGTCTTTTGGACCAAGTGGCACCCCACAGAATGGGAAATGCTGTCACAAACTTCATATCTGATGGAAGGCTAATGTCTAAAACACATAAAGAACTAAAAATAACAAAAATCAATAAAACAAATAACCCAATTAAAATGTGTAGCATAACTCCAAACAGAGAACTCTCAAAAAGTAAGAAACACTTAAAGAAATGTTTGACATTTTAGTCACAATGGGAGTGTAAATCTAAATTACTTTGAGATTTCATTTTACCACTGTCAGAATGACTAAGATCAATCAAAAAAAAATGACAGCTTATGGTGCTGAAAATGTAGAGCAGAGGGAACACTCTTCCATTGCTGATGGTAGTGAAAACTTGTACATCCACTGTACAAATCAGTGTGGCAGTTCCTCAGGATGGTGGGATGCAGTCTTCTTCAAGATCTAGCTATACCATCCTTGGGCATCTACCCAAAGGACATTCCATCCCATCATGTTCATTGCTAGTCTGTTCTTAATATTTTAAAATTAGAAACAACTAGGATTTACTTTAATAGGTGTGTGTGTGTGTGTGTGTGTGTGTGTGTGTGTGTATAAATGGAGTATTATTCAGCCGTTAAAAATAGTGAAATCATAAAATTTGCAGGTAAATGAACAGATCAAGAAAAAAATAATCCTGAGTGGATGAAATTAATCAATTACAGAATGATAGGGTATTTGATTGGTCCATAGTAATTTTGTAACCTGTCCTGATATGGCCTTGAACTATTTGATCATGTACCTGTTGGTGGGAAATCCAAACTTACTGAGCCTTTGTTAAAAACGTGATATTTTGTTATTTAGCTTTTGTCTCAAGTCAGGAGAGAGAGGAAGAAGTTGGCCATCTTGGAAATTTTCCACCTTCAATACCTAACCATGATCCTTTCCATATCTCTTTGCTTATCAGGAGTCTGTCTAAATCCTGTTTTCTGAGAAGGTCTTTTGGTTTGCACAAAATGAGATATTTGACTATTAAAAATGTTTATTGACAAAAATACAGTTAAATTAATCTAAAGTTTCAAATTATCTATAAGATTTAAAAGCTTAAAATTTTGAGTATATTTTCTTTAACTTATTTTCAGTTAATTGAAATCTATGTTAATATTTGTATATATGTTTTATATCTTTACGTTGTACATATTTACCCAGTTTTAACTCACTTTTTTTTATAATTTCAGAATCTTACAGTGTAAATATATCTATTATTAGTTTTATTTTTGTTCTATTCTATGTATTATGAATTATTAGCTTTTTGTCTTTGTTTCATAAACTCAATATCCTTGTTAGACATTGGTCTCACTTTGCATCTGGGAAATAAATGCAAATCTATCTGAGCATTGTAGAATGTTTCATTTCACCTCTTGAAGAAAAATAGGACTTGAGGGAAATTTTCACTCAAGTGCTCTAACAGCTAAAGAGCAATGACTGAATATAAATTACGTTATAAATTTCCTTCAGATATTTTCTACCTTCTACACTGTGATATCATAAAAACATTCATTGTTCTTTTCAACTCAACTTCCTCTTTCATACAATGAAAATAATTCTCAGATTCCTGTTATTTTTACAATGGAAGGGACAAACAAGTGATAGATGCAGTGTTTCATTCTTTGTCTTAGAATATCCCAATGTATATGTGTGTGTTTGCTTTAAAAATATCAGTCTAAGCCGGGCAGTGGTGGCGCACACCTTTAATCCCAGCACTTGGGAGGCAAAGGCAGGCGGATTTCTGAGTTCGAGGCCAGCCTGGTCTACAGAGTGAGCTCCAGGACAGCCAGGGCTATACAAGGAAGCCCTGTCTCGAAAAAACAAAAACAAAACAAAACAAAAAAACAAAAAATATCAGTCTATACTAAACCACATCTGCATGTTTGTTCTAGCAGTTCCAGACTGATAGGAAAACAAGAAAAAATATTAATAGATGCTTAATAACACATGTTAGCACACTTGTTTTACAAGGAAATGAAGTAAAACTACCAAATATTGTGAGTACACTTTTTAAATACCTTGAAGACTGGTAGCTTTGATATCATACTTCTCAAATGTGGGCAATATGCCCAAACTTAAAAGAGAATTTCACACACAGCATGAACCTAAACTGCATTGTAAACACAGCATTGAGCTATAACCCAACATGTGCTGTAACCTCTCCAAACTATTACTCTACATATTTCTGTATTACCATATTGTGAAAAAAATTGAGTGATTTAGTCTCATAAATACTTCAGATGTTCTCCAAACAGTGGCTAGACTTACCCCTGTGATTTGGTCTTGTCCTCCACAGTTCTTATCCTGGTAAAGTATTCTGAGCAATGATAGTGTTGAGAAATGCACTGTTCAAAGGTTCTAAGGATGGACTCTTCAGTAGTTATCACTACTATCATGACCATAGCACCTTTACAGAAGGCAGTTTGACTACCCTCTACTCCACTTCCATGAGGAGCCTTCTATCATGTGATGCAGTAAAGTATGTCCCTCTGACCCTGCCTATCTTATGAACCCTATAACCTTCTGTTACTTGTCAGTTAACTTATTTAAGTTTGTTTGTTCCTTTTGTGGTTGTTGTTTTGAAATTGTGTCTGCAAATCAAAGTAAAGTTCAAGTTCCCTATAGGTAGTGATGGCTCAGAGCAAATTCAACACAAGCGAAACAGTGTTGAAGCAGAGGGAACCCTGTGACAGAAGGTGGAAGACCTACACTTAATACAATGTGTGCAGCTTTTTATCAACTGACATAAGTGATGTCCAGGTAGCTGCAATATCTGATTAGATATTAGGATTAGGGTTAGGAGAGAGAGAGAGAGTGACTTTGACCCTGCTTAAGAAGTCCCATCAAGAACTCAGATTCCTGATTACATTATCTTATACTGACAGTTCTCGGGTCTGCTAATAAATTTCCAGATATGCATGCTCTGGTTTCATTTATTTCAAGTGTTTTGTGAATCTGTGTGGAGAACAGATATCATGGTTGCTCAGAACTGCAGCCATGGTGGTTATCAGTCAAGATGGATGTTGTTAGGTCATTTGTGATGCCAAGGGTGATCATAATAGAGTTTTTCACAGACTCAACAGTTATTTCTTAGTTGTGATTAGATTGGCCACCATTCAGACATTCTTGACAAACTTTTAAACTTTTTACTGGCAGATGGAGATTGCCTTTAGATGATCTCGAAACATGAATATAGTTGTGGTAAAAATTATCCAAGCTTAATTTTTCCTCTGTCTTCTGTTTTAGTGTTAGGAAAACAAAAACACTAAAAATAATAATTAAAAAAAGGCATCATTTCTAGTTCCGTATTGGTTATATAAGGCCCATAGTGATAATGTATGATATTACATTTATGTACCTTGGTCTTTTCAGATTAAGCTGTTGTCATAGTGATTCAGATGAAAGAAGAATATGCCATGCCAGTTATACATTTATCATTCAAAAACATTACTTACAGTAAGGAGTTCAAGGCTGTTATTACGTGTTTCTATTTCATGACTATCTGTAGTTTTGATAGAGTTGCAGGTAAACAAAAGTCTTGGTCATTTTCTCACACAGTTCTTTTACCTTATTTTTATCTAGATTATGAATTTCTTGATATGTACATGGTCTCTAGATGCAGCTCAGTTGATAAGTGTACCTACCTTGATTTCATCAACAAGAGTCCTGATTTTACCACTCTATAAAAGCAAGAATTATAAATGGGAAAGAAGGCATTTTTACCTTATAACCAGCAGATTTCACTTGCTTCTGGTCTAATTTCTTAGTTTTAGATTTCCAGGGTAAATGAATAGGTATTTATTAGCTCCAGGTAATTATAATCGGAATTCATAGCTAAATACTGTGTTATAATAAAATTTCCCCTCTGTAGTGTATTGTTTTCTAGCAGTGCACACAGACATAAAGTTTTATGCATTAAAATAAACAAGAGAAAAGAATGTACCATTGTGGGTAACGTTCTGACTATTGTTTAGATAATTTGATTTTGCTCTCTTAGCATATTGAGCAATTATTATCTAGAGTAGCAAACAGTACTACAAAGATCCTGGACCCATGAGACAAGTATCCTGAATTAGAAAACCAGTATTTCAGCAATAGCTGCCACCAAAATAGCTTATTTCTTCTTTCTTGAACTATTATCTTGGGATTAAAAGGGAAGACATAATAGTTCAGTGGAATGGTTTGAGTTCCATTCATATTTGATAAATTCTGTTACACAATATTTAGCAAAGCCAGTCCCTAAAGTCTCCTGGAGAGCTTAACCAACCTAACACATATTCAGGTTCAGGAAAGGAGGAATGTGAATCAAAATAACCTGTGTCAAGTAGGTGAAAACTAAGCCATTTTGTGCTATAAAAATCATTAGTCAGACAAATGTAGGGGGCAGTTTAGACTGGGACCATGTTTGGTTTGGATTATGAATGCCCCCTTTCCTGTAATGCAATTGATAGCCCAGTTCTGATATCTGCATATATTAGGCTCAAACACTTCCCCAGCCAATGTCCCTAGTAACTTTGCAACCTCCACCCTCCTGCTGTAATGGATTACATTTTTCCTCTTCTTTGAACAATGCTGTAGATTTTGCTACACTTAGAAATAATACAAGGTAGTTTCTCTTCAAGTGTATTCTCAATATACCTAATTTTGAGGAATAAGACCACCTGAACTGAACTGGCTTTGGATGAAGGCTTCGTAATGTAAACAGGACCCTTTAGGTGAATTCTTAGAAATGAAGAAGCAACAAACTGTGCTCCTTAGCAACCAACCTCTCCTCCATCTAGATTCCATGAATATAGAACCCAGATCATTTGTCAGCATCTTGGAGTGTTCTGTCTCTTGGTGTCAGTCATGAGAGCTTACTGCTCTATAGCAATGCCTCTGGCCTCAAAGGGGTCATGACCCACAGGTTGAGAACTGCTTCTCTATAGTCTTTGATATCTCTTTGTTCTAAATAAAGTTTTTGTGTTTCTTTTGTGAATTTGTAAACCTTAATTTTCACTTCTCAAGTTTGAGAATAAGACCTATCTGGGATGACATTAGCTGAAATAGCCAACAAAGGGGAGAGAGAACCTGTAGAGACCATATTCAGAGGATAGACACAGCCCTTGGGTGAGGGATGGGGATGCCCACCCACCTTAACTATTAATCCAGAATTGCTCTTCTCAAAAGGAAATGCAGGTAGAAAGAAGAGTGGAGCAGAGGCTGAAGGAAAGGCCATCCAGAGATTGCCCTGTGGTAGCCCTGCTGTGCTCACGGAAGAACTCCAACCGAAACCAGAGATGACAACTCGACTCAACTCGCTGGGGGTTTGGAGCCTATGTAAATGAATCGGAACCAGATACCAGCTCCCTAGGAAGCCGTGAACCTTTGATCTCTTTTCCCTGTTCTGGAATCCTTTGTATCAATGTTTGAGCTTTGATGTCTGTTCTCAACTAAATGCTAATTGCATACCTGTGTTGTAGCTAAGTATATATGCTTCATTTGACTGAAGTAAAGTACACCTCGATAAGGAAACTTTCCTGGTGTGTGTCTCCTTTCTCTGCCCTCTTATTGCAGGTCTCCAAATTCCCGGTTCGTGGAACCCACGCAAGTAGGAACGCTGCGGGCCGGCCTCCTACATTGCCCCACCTAGAGATTCAACCCATCTGTTGACACCAAACCCAGACACTATTGCTGATGCCAAGTGCTTGCTGGCAGGATATAGTTGTCACCTGAGGGGTTGTGTTAAACCCTGGCCAATACAGATGCAGAAGCAGCCAGCCAACCATTGGAATGAGCACAGGGACCCCAACAGAGGAGTTAGGGAAGGAGCAGAAGGTGTTTGCAACCCCATAGGAAGAATAATATCAACCAACCAGACTTCCAAAGCTCCTAGGGACTAAATCACCAACCAGAGAGTACACATGGAGGGACTCATGGCTCCAGCTGCATATGTAGCCGAGGATTGCCTTATCTGGCATCAGTGGGAAAGGAGCCCCTTGGTCCTGTGGAGACTCAATGACTCAGAGTATGAGAATACTAGGGCACTGAGGCTGGAGTGGGTGGGCAGGTTGGGGAGCACCCTCATAGAGACAGGGAAGGGAGAAAGGAATAGGGGCTTTGGGGAGGGAAAACCAGGAATTAGGATAATGTTTGAAATGTAAATAATTAAAATAACCAATAATAAAAAAGAATACCAACCATCGGTTATACTAGTAAAGACAAAATATACAAATCTCCATCCAAATTTCTAGCTCACAGAAGAACACAAAGAACTTTTCTTTTTGAGACAAACTATCTTTATGTAGGCCCGGCTGTCCTGGAACTCACAGTGTAGACCAGACTGCCCTCAAAATCCCAGAGATGGTCCTGCCTCCCTCTTCCAAGTACTGGGATTAAAGGCATGCATCTGAAGTGGCCTTATCAGACATCAGTGGGTGGGGAGGCCCTTGGTCTTGTGAAGGCTAGATGTTCCAGTGTAGAGGAATGCTAGGCTGGTGAGTTAGGAGTGGGTAGGTGGGTGGGGGAGCACTCTCATAGAAGAGGGTAAGAGGAATGGGATAGGAGGTTTGCAGAGGGGAAACCAGGGTATAACAAGTGAAATGGAAATAAATAAAATATTCAATATTTTTTTTAAAAAAGCATGCAGCAATACTTGATAACTTTTTTTTTCTAAGAAAATGAGTAGACTTTTCATCCAGTAGCTGTGTCCATATTTACATAGTAGGCTAGGATTCTACTCATGTGTCATTTCTCACATTTCTCACAGTCATTTTGGAAGGGATTTTCACAAATGACACTGCTTGATTTAACCTCTTATTTATACAACTAACACAAAGCTTTATACATATCAAATGTAACCTGAATTCTGTTTCTATTTCAGTTTTATTTTCAATAAAGAATATATTTACCTAAGCATGCTAACAAATACAGTAATAAGTTATGCTATATAGTTTAGCATTAAGGAGAAATAACAAACTGAAACTACAACATATAAATAAACAACCATTACACACAGACACATGTAGAAGTATTCCTATTCATCCCGTCTAGAAATAAAGCATCCATAGGCTTGTCCATATACCCCCTGACCTAGAGTTGTAGCATCAGTTTCAAGTACGTGCTAATAACATTTGTGTTTTTGTTCTTTTCTATCTATCTATCTATCTATCTATCTATCTATCTATCTATCTATCTATCTATCTATCTATCTATCTGTCTGTCTGTCTATCTATCATCTACCATGTGTCTATCAATCATCTATCTATCTGTCTGTCTTTCTGTCTGTCTATCTATCTATCTATCTATCTATCTATCTATCTATGTATCTATCTATCTATCATCTGTCTGTGTTTCTATGTCTCTGTGATGTGCATGTTTATGTGGGGGGGGTGTATGTTCATGCTATAGTACACATATGGAGATAAAGGGCTTACTTTATGAAGTCAGATCTTTCCTCCACCTTTAGTTTTTCATGATTGCTTCAAGTCCCTTTACCTCCTGAGATATCTTCCCAACCCCATAACTCAATTTTATAAGAAGATTAAATTATTCAATTGCCTAAATGAAGAACACAGTAAAGAAATGGTTTTTGGAAGATTACCCTGTAAGTTGAGTTCAGAAGAGAGCTTGCTCACTCTTTACCTTGAAAAGTTGTGCCAAGTTGAATGGGTCCCCTCAGTTTGACAGTTGGGAGAACCATGTCCTTAGCTTTAATGTCTTCTTTTATATAGTGACAATCTCTTCTCATCCTTTTCCACTGACAATCAACCTCAGATTTTTACTTATTTTCTGGAATAGTCTACACTTTGATACCAGGCCCCCATTCTAAAAATTATCCTACCTCTAAAATATCTCCTTAGACTATTTCACTAATTACCAAGCTCTAGGTGATTGCACTTTACAAATTTACCTCTGCAGGGCAGCTTTCACTTGGCACTTAGGACTGAATCCAAATTGTACCCTTGAGGCTTCTGTGCCTTAGACTATGCCAAACTTCCCAGTGTATTTCCAGCTTTTCTTTGTCTTCATCAATCCTGGTCTTCATTCTCAGACGTTAGGAAAAAAATGATTTCTCATTTTGCAGCCCTTGCTAACTCTCATCTACTGAAAACACAGTATTTGAGGTCCTTTACACTGCCTGAAACAGTATACCTAAATAAGCCCTCAGCTCACTGCATGGTTTCCATTATGACACACTGCTTTTTGCCATGCAGGGTAGGGTCAGCACACACAGAGTTACTCATTCAAGATCTGAACTACTTCTGAACTACTGAACAACTTCTGTAAGCTACTTTTAAAGAGATACAAATGACAATTTATGTTATTCAGGACATCTTGAATGTTTACCACAAGTCACTGCATTGAGGGTTTGCTCCCATGAGGGTGCTCTGGGTGAATCTGTGGATATACATAAAGAGGCATCCTTTGGAAAGTTTTTGGTGGTCTAGAGATGAGCTCTCTAAGGGGATTATGGATCCTGGCTGATCTGCTTTCTTACTGTGCATTGAAAACTTTGGTCTGTATATTCTCTGCACCATGGCCATATAGTATGTTTGCTACAGGCTCAAAGCAGTCAGTTTACTTGATCTATACTGCTCTACACAGCTGTGAGAATAATCCCTTTTCACAGTAAGTTAGTTGTTGCCAGGATTTCTTAATGGTGATAGAAAGGTAACTATTTTGTCATACTGTTTTATCTCTACTACTTACTTCACAGCAGCTTTATTTTACATAACATTGATAAATGATTGGATGACTCATAACTAACAGAGAAATGACACAGCTCTAAATGAAATGGTAGAACTTGAAGCAATTCTATTATTTCTAAGGAAGAGAAGGAGTATGCTTTTATTTTCTGACACAATGGGCTATGTTAATTGGATTAAGTATAAAAATTCATTTTTGTAAGAGTTGAAAAATCACACCAAGATCTCAGTGATGAAACTATGGCTAGAGATGTATATTTGGCAATCATTTGCATGAAAGAAAAGTGACAGTTGAAATACTAAAATTAGTTAAAATTGGCAAAGAAGAAACAGAGGAGTGAATGTCAGATTTGGGAATGCTCCCTCAGAGAGAGTGAGAGTTTGAAGGGAAGCCAGAAAAGTAAAGCATGGGGGGAGGGACAGAGGAGAAGAAAAAATTAACACTAGGTTTGTATTAAAAGGTGAATGTTACCTTCAAGGGATGTAATTTCTTCATATGTTCACATTAAGTCTGCCAATTCCTGCGTTTTAATATCAATCACTTCTTTTAAGTAGCAATACATGTTGGGAGGTTAACTATTCTCATGTGGCAGTTAGTCTTGAGCCATTAAACCTCCTGATATTTTCACATTGATTAGACATAAGTAGCATTGGAGTTATTTTCCCTAGAGACAGTATTTTGTTTGTTCATTTAAGATGTATTAGAATTATAAAATCCAATCCATTGAGGATCTATGACATTTATGTAAAATTAATGGGACTTTATAAAACCCTGCCTGAAATAAGGCTCATGGACATTGGTAATTAGAAGTATCTAATAAAGACTGGGGTGAGGTTGGAAAAAAAGCAGTGTTGAAAAAAGAGAAAAGCTGGTGTTATAAAACATTTTAACAGCAATTATCCAATGTAGAAAATTAATCTAAAGGTCAATAAATATGCCTAAGACATTAGATGAGATGAAGAAATTACATATAAGAGGTAGGAATGGATATGTTTGGGAAAGAAGCAAGGAGTGTGCTTCCAATTATTAAATAAACAATACATGATTGGATAGAAAAATAGGTATTTTAAAATCATTTCTCAGCTATAGGGAATTTTGAATTCATACACACATGAAAGAACCATGAAAATATAAACTGTGCTTCTTCTACTGGTATGGTAGTCATGTTCATGTTAGGTTGCCTGGCAATTTCTTTAATCAATCTAGCAATGATCTTTCCAAAGTATTACCTTACTTTATCCTTTCTAGAATCAGTTTTTTTCAAAACCACTCTTCAAAAAAAAAATGTTTCTATCTTTATTCCCTAAGCCTTCCATTCTCAATGTGTGATTTTAGTTCACTAATCTCTTTCTAGCCATTTCTGATCTACCATGAGCCTAGAGAATTAAGAGAAGTAAGACAATACTTAAATCAATATTCTTCAAAATTGAACATCACTTAAGATTTATCATTATACGTGATTAATTTCTCCATTAACTTTTAATTTAAGTATCTAAATTTTATACTTTTTTAAGTTTATACACATAAGTCTACTATTGCAAAGTATTTGCAGATAAAAATCTTGATGTTTGCCTCATATCAAATGGTCTGCATTGATCTTTTCCACTGTCAAATCTCTGCTAGTGGTCCACTAGCTTTGTGTAATACAGCCTGTATCTTCTTTCATATTTTTCAATATTTGAAGAATTTAAAATATAATTCCTTATATTTCAGATGGAGATAAAAAATGTTCTCTGATATCCATTATCCCATTGTATCTTTCATTGTCAGAACATAAATACTTTGCTATGGGCAGGATATTTCTGTTTCTTTGGCAGTTAGGAGGAGCCATACAGGTACATATATTTCAGACCATAGGAACATATATTTTTAGATGCTGTCCTTCAAAGCATCTACAAGCTAACCAGTAGCATTTACCTAGTTCAAGGTCACCAGTGCCTTAGAAAAATGGTGGAAAAGGACATTTATAAGACTCTGTCTCTGAGTTACCATGTAGACTACAACAAGATCCTGCAATCTGACATACTCTCATGTCACAAGAGAAAGAAACATATTTTTATGCCATCTATTTCATGTATGGCACATCTTACACATTCATTCTTACCACAAAAAAATGGATTTTTAATCCTGAATATGGGATCTAATGGTATATCTAAAATATGTGGCACTGACATAAAAGACAAATGATAGATTAAAAAGAAAGAAATATAGCAATCGGGGAACCAGCAATTCATATTCTGCTCTACAAATATATCAAATGCACACTTACCTCTGGTAAGTTGGAAGACAGGGTGCATACATGGTAGAGAGATGCCTGTGCATAGTTCAAAAGGGAATGATTTAGAGAGTGGTAGCTCTTTTAATATGTATTATCTGCATCATGCTATTCTTACCAAGTATTATGCAGCATAAATGTGTTCATTAAAATTTGAGATGTTATAAGTAGAAATTGGAAGAAAAAAAAGAAAATAGAAGTCCTTGGAGTGCCTTAGCCTGGAAGATATAATATAATATAATATATATAATAATATAATATATAATATAATATAATATTATATTATAATAAATATATATATAATATATATATATATATAATAAAATAATATAATATATAATATAATATAATATAATATAATATATATAATATAATATAATAAGATATAATAGCTTATGAGCTATTCTTAGGCACAAAGATACATTTACACCTTTCTCAAAAGCCCTCTTTAAAGACTTCTCACCTGGGTGAAAGAATCCTCTGCTGTAAAATCTGGTTCAGGGGATTGCTTTCCAAATAGAGTATTTTATAGAGCCAGAGGATCGATAACCAACACCATAATGACAGAAAGAGAGCTAGGGTCAGCAAAGGCAGCATAAGGTATCAGCATTTAGAGGAGTTCCATAGCTAATAAAGTAGCAAACTAGAATGATCAAGGCCCGCTTAAGATTTTATTACTGAGGGAAGTGTCAGTCCCAGGTGTGTGGTAGAACAGGAAAGTGATTCCTGGAACCAGAGCTTGACAAGCAGCAGTAATCATCACCAGCCCTGAGATCCTAGACAGGGATTCATGGTCTGCATATGGCAGGACTGTTTTGCTGGTGTGGACCATTTTGGAATTCATAGTACTACATTTTTGGGTTATCTTTGTGATAGAAACTTAATTTCACAAGTATACTAGGTTTGAAATTCTATGGCTTCTTAAATCTGTGCACTACCTTAGGACTTTATTTTCTAAAATAATTTTTATCACTTGTCTCTTAACAGTACCTTTCCAGAGATTCATAGAAAAATCCTAAAGCGCTTTGATTTTTGAGTGTCCCAACTATTCAACAATTGTGTGTTAGTCAGATTCCTATTACTATGATCAAAATAAACAGGAGAAGCAAAAGGTGAAAAGATTTATTTTTACTCTTGGCATTCTAGGCTTTATCAAGGAAAGTTTTCTGCTTTCCTTTGGCTCTTTAGTGAGGCTGAATGTGGAGGGAAGATGGGCATTTGGTAGAGATGATTATTCACACGATGTTATAAGGAAATGAAAAGAGAGAGCAAGGGCTAGTGGTCCTAACATCTCCATGAACATGCATGGATTATCTACCATATGTCCCCCTCCTGATCTTTTTCATCTATTCCATAGTCTCCATCAGCTGAAAACCAATAATTCAACACATCATCTTTTATGGCACATTCCATACCCAGATTCTCTGCTCCTCTCTCTCTCTCTCTCTCTCTCTCTCTCTCTCTCTCTCTCTCTCTCTCTCTCTCTCTCTCTCTCTCTCTCTTTCTCTCTCTCTCTCTCTCATGTATGTATGTGTGTTTGTGTGTGTGTGTGTGTGAGAGAGAGAGAGAGAGAGAGAGAGAGAGAGAGAGAGAGAGAGAGAGAAAGCCAGTGCTTGGATTGAATGTACAGAGTTGAATTAAGCACCCAGGATTTCAGTGACTCCTGTGTATTGAGAGACTCACATTCGTTATTCAAGTAACATTGAATATAGTGTAGATAGACTATCATAGAAATAGAGGCTCAAGCATTTCCCTGGCATGTGTAAAATCCTTTCTTCAGTCATCAGTTCCAAATGAAAACCAAACAAAACACATAGATCCAGATTTGTCATTTCTGCAGGATGAGGCGCTGGACTTCCTCTCTACCCTTTGCTTGTGTTTTTATTCTTTGCTTCTAGAAAATAGTAAAATTTGTCCTTGTATTTAAACATTTTATCTAATTCTCTAGGTATGTCTTTGAGGGACAAATTTCCCCATACAATCAATCCTCCTTTCTGTTTAGGAGCTGTCATAGAAAAGAAAACAATACAGAATTCTTGTAGATACACCTCAAATTTAAAGAAATGCACCCAAGGAGTGATGAAGGAGGCTATGGTGATTAAAAATGCTGTATCTAACAAAATAAGATCAAAGACATCCAGGAGTGTAAGAGATCATTCGAAAGCTAAATGTAAAGAGACAGAAATGTAAATTACAATGGAGGAAGGATACCAGGAGTAAATGATATCAGGACTAAGGGGTACAATGAGCATCTAGAAAGAATGGCATTCTAGTTACATTACCATGGAGTTGTTGAGCAAAACAATGATTCAACTTTGAAGTAAATAAGCCCCAAGCCACATGAAAATTCTTGGTATTTCTCCACTACAAATTTTACAAAAAGAACCATTGTAATATAGAGTTTTAGTTGATGTTTTTTTGGGGTTTTGTTTTTGTTTTGTTTGAGACCAAGTTTTTTTATGTAGCCTTGGCTGTCCTTGAACTTGCTCTGTAGACTGGGCTAGTTTTGAACTTATACTCCTGCCCTGCCTCCCAAGTGTTGAGAATAACGTTGTGTGCTGTCATTACCACCCAACTAATATATACTTCTTAAAGTAAAATGAAAGTGAAAAATGAAAGAACTCCACTCATGTAAAATCAATAAAGCACACTGTCATACAAAACCACATTTTTATAGATACAATCTCATACCACCCATTATTTTATGGCAGTATCAACATAAAAATATAGATAGGAGAAAACAAAGAGTTGAGATAACTAAAGACCTGTTGTGGGTCTTGCATTATTTGGAAAAGAATAGGTTACAATTTGTTCAAATTTACAGAAATTAGAAAAAAAATTCTCTATGTTATTACAGACTGCCACATAAAAATAGGAAATAAGAATAACAAAAGCCAGGTAGTTACTTCTGGAGGCACCTGATATCTCGCTCCTGGCCTCATTCAGAGAAACCTGTTTCTTTGATACCTCTCTGTCTTACAAACACCATTATTTAATACTATGGTACAAAGATGTGAATCCAAATCCTTGTCACGGTATACACAGTCCTTGAGCTACACTCTGGGTTACTATGCTTAACACAAATAGAGTATGCTATAAACAGGTGTGGGTGTCTGTCTTTGGATTTCCAAAGCTCTGTAATATATGTAACAGTGTTGCTGAAGACTCAAATCGTCTTCTTTTATTTTAAATCCTATCACTGAACAAAAATAGAGCTTTCGACTTCAAGACCTTAAGGTGTAATGCCCAAAGCCTACGATTTGTCTATGTGAACACCCTAGGAAGGGAGATCATGTCCTTTTATTGAAAGAGTTGTGTTTTATCTGAAGTATGCTTTCTGCAATACCTAACATTTATTATGCTTTAGTTTGAGTTAATTCTACATGATAAAACTCCCGTGACACTGTGACTGTGACACCTAGAGCATGGAAAATCAAATGAGGCCATAAAATCTGGCTTGTTCAATATATATTAAAAGAAAAATGTGCTAAGCAAGATTTTCAATTGTATGTCTTATTGTGTAGAAATTTTGAAATTGTTAAGAGGGTTATAATTGGTAAACTTAAGAAAGACAACTCTTGGAAAATGATAAAACAAATATGGAAAATGTACTTTAATTAATTCTGAGACAATAAAAGGGAAAAACCAAGGCCAATGTTTTTTTGGCTGGAAACTTTGGTGATGAAGGTATCACATCACTTCATAGTTTGTAAAGGAAATTTTTTGATGACTATTCTTTGAATAGACTGAAGTTACTCTTTGTCTTTACCATATCTTACCAATACATTTTTGATGTTTGATTATTTATTTCCTTTCCTGCCTAGATAACACCTTTATTTTAAAATTTCTAAGTACTTTGCATTAGGATCTCCTAATACAGGTGAATTAATATGGGAAGCCTGGATGTAGTTAGAAATGTGATTTCCCTGTTGCCACTTCAAAAGTCTGGTAATGTTTTTCAAGGTTCACTCATGATTGCTTGGTCCACCATCCAATAGGAACTAGGACCCAATATTTGGAAAAACTTTAATTACTAACCTGTAGAATGTTGGTATGGACTCTTTTGTTCACCATGCTTTTCTTCTTCCTTGTGTTCTAAAATATCCTCTGTGACAAACATAAGTAATAAATAAATTTGTAAATATGAAGCTGTGTCTATTAGATTATATAGCTCTTTCAAAACCAAGCAATGCTTGTAGCATATTTAATATTTGTTTTTTATTATTTATTCATTTTACATCCTGATCACTGCCCCCTTCCAGTCAAACCTTTCAACAGTCCTTCCCTCCACTTCTCCCCTTCTCCTGTGAGAGGGTACCCCACCCTCGCATCCCCTCATGCTGGTAGGGGATCAAGTCTCTGCATGGGTAGGTGCATGCACTCCCACTGAGGCCAGACTAGGCAGTCCAGCTGGAAAAATATATTCCACAAACAGGCAATAAGTTTGGAATAGCCCCTGCTACCTTTGTTTGGGACCCACATGAAGACCAAGCTGTGCATCTGCTACATATGTGTGGGGAGGCTTAGGTCAAGCTTGTGTATGCTCTTTGGTTGGTAGTTCAATCTCTGTGAGCCCCAAAGGTTCAGGTTAGTTGATTCTTTTGTTCTGCCTGTTTAGTTCCTATCCCCTTAGGGCCACAATCTTTCCTTCTATTCTTCCATAAGAGTCCCCATCCCCCATCCAGTGTTTGGCTGTGGGTGTCTGTTTCTGTCTAAGTTAGCTGCTAGGTGGAGCCTCTCAGAGGACAACCTCCGGTCTGAAAGCATAACAGAGTATCTTTGATAGTGACAGGGATTGGTGCCTGCCTACGAAATAGGTCTGTTTATTAGTTAGTCATTTCCTCATTCTCTTCTCCATCCCTCATCGCTGCATCCGTGTAGACAAGATAAATTTTGGGTTGAAATTTTTGTGGGTGGGATGGTGTCCCTTTCTCTCCCCTTGGGTTCCAGCTTGCCTACAGGAGATGGCCTCTTCAGGTTCCATATTCTGAATGCTAGAATTCACAGCAAAGGTCACCTTCATTGATTCTTGGGTGCCTCCCTTATTCTAGCTCTCTGTCATGTCCTGGAGAACTCCCCACTTCCCCACCACACTAAGTTGCAGATTCCCATTTATTCTCATGGCCATCTTGTCATATTATCTGTTCCTCTCCATACCTCATGCTCTTCCCTCCATCCATTTACCTCTTATGACTATTTTATTCCCCCTTCTAAGTTAGATTCAAGTGTCATCTCTTGTGACTTCCTTCTTTTTTAACTTCTTTGTGTCTGTGGAGTGCAGCATGAGTACCCTGTATTTTATGGCTAATAGTCACTTAAAAGTGAATATACCATGTCTTTTGGAACTGGGTTACCTCATTCAGAATGATATGCTCAAGCTCCATCCGTTTGCCTGCAAAATTCATTATGTCTTTGTTTTTAATAGCTGAATAATATTCCATTGTGTAGATGTACCACATTTTCTTTATCCATTATTTAGGTGAGGGACATCTAGATTGCTTCTAGTTTCTGGCTATTACTAATAAATATACTGTGAACATAGTGGAGCATCTGTCTTTCTGGGATGGTAGGGCATCTTTTGAGTATATGCCCAGGAATAGTATAGCTGTGTCTTGATGTAGAACTCCTCCAAGTTTTCTGAGAAACTGCTGAATTGATTTCCAAAGTGGTTGTACAAGTTTGCAATCCCACTAGGAGTATAAGAGTGTTACCCTTGCTCTCTATCCTTGAGTTTTCTATCTTAGCCATTCTGGGTTGTTTGGGTTGTTGGTATCTATATTCTTGAGTTCTTTATAAATTTTGGATATTAGGCCTCTGACAACAATAGGGTTGGTGAAGATCCATTCATAATATGTAGATTGACACTTTATCCTATTGACAGGTGCCGTTACCTAACAAAAAAACTTTTCAGTTTCATGAGATACCATGTATCAATTGTTACCTTAGAAACTGAGCCATTGGTGTTCTGTTCAGGAATTTGTCTCCTCTACTGACTCATTCAAGGCTATTTCCTACTTTCTATTCTATAAAATTTAATGAATTTGGTTTTATGTTGAGGTCCTTGATCCACTGGACTTCAGTTTTGTTCAGGGTCAGTTTGTACTTTTGTATATTTAGACATATAGTTATACCAGCGCCATTTGTTGAAGATGTTTTTTTATTTCCAATTGTATGGGTTTGGCTTCTCCATCAAAAATCAAGTGTCCATCGTGGTGTGAATTTATTTCTTGATTTTTGATTCTACTCTATTGATCTACTCTACAGAAACATGTCTGTTTCTGTACAAATACCATACGATTTTTATCACTATTGCTCTATAGTACAGCTTGAGGTCAGGGATGGTGATTCATCCCAATATTTTTTTA
The DNA here is from genome assembly GCF_008632895.1 of Mastomys coucha. NCBI lineage: Eukaryota > Metazoa > Chordata > Mammalia > Rodentia > Muridae > Mastomys > Mastomys coucha. The sequence goes on from NW_022196915.1 coordinate 67,488,493, forward strand.
TTGTTCAGGATTGTTTTGGCTATCCTGTGGTTTTTTGTTGTTGTTGTTGTTGTTGTTTTAACCATATGAAATTGGGAAGTGCTATTTCAAGTTCTATAAAAACTTGTGTTGGAATTTTGATGGGGATTGCATTGAGTCTGTAGACAGCTTTTGGTAAGATGATCAATTTTAATATATGCAAACATTCATCCTCTGTCCTTTATTGTACATGTAGTTACTTCAAATTTGTGTCATCCAGACCTTCCCAGAATGATACATTGTAACATAAAATTGTGAGATTGAAAAAATAGCTCTATCTCTTCTAGATTGCTTCTAGTATAGTTTACCCTAGGGTAGTCTATCATTTGTTCAGGAAACAAAATTAAATCATTATGCATTCAACATGTAATATAAATCCCTATATGTTTATTTTTATTTTTAATTTTTAATTGGATATTTTAATTATTTACATTTCAAATGTAATCCCTTTTCCTGGTTTCTCCTTCAAAACCCCCCAATCTCATCCTTCCTCCCCCTGCTTGGATGAAGGTGCTAACCCATCCACTCCCATCTCCCAGCCCTGACATTCCCCTCAGTTGAGAATTCTTTGTTTAGCTCTATACCCTACTTTAATGGGGGTTATTTGGTCCTCTGGAATCTACCTTCTTGAGTTCTTTATATATAACTGGATATTAGACCTCTATTGTATGTAGGAGTGGTAAAAGATCTGTATGACAAGAACTTCAAGTCTCTGAAGAAAGAAATCCAAGAAGATATCAGAAGATGAAAAAAACTCCCATGCTCATGTATTGGCAGTAATAATATAGTAAAAATGGCCATCTTGCTGAAAGTGATCTATAGATTCAATGCAGTCCCCATCAAAATTCCAATTCAATTCTTCATAGAGTTAGAAAGAGAAATTTGCAAATTCATCTGGAATAACAAAACAAAACAAAACAAAACAAAACAAAAAAACAGGATAGTGAAAGTCTCAACAGTCTCAACAGTAAAAGAACTTCTGGGGGAATCATCAAGCTGTATTACAGAGCAATTGTGATAAAAAAAACTGCATGGTATTGGAACAGAGACAAGTAGGTAGAGCAATGGAATAGAATAGAAGACCCTGAAATGAACTCGCACACCTACAGTCTCTTGATCTTTGACAAAGGAGCTAAAACCATCCAGTTGAAAAAAGACACCACTTTCAACAAGTGATGCTGGTTCAACTGGAAGTCAGCATGTAGAAGAAAGCAGATCAATTGATTCTCATCTCCTTATACAAAGCTCAAGTCTAAGTGGATCAAGAACCTCACATAAAACCAGATACACTTTAACTAATAGAAGAGAAAGTAGGAAAGAGCCTTAAACACATGGACATGGGAAAAGTTCCCCACAGCTTATGCTCTAAGATCAACAATCAACAAATGGAACCTCATAAAATTGCAAAGCTTCTGTAAGGGAAAGGACACTGTCAATAGGACAAAACAACAACCAGCAGATTAGGTAAAGATCTTTACCTACATGTTTTTTAAATCAGAAAATATAGTAGTTAATTGAGAAAAATCTTCACAATGGGTGAACATTCCATGTGTAATTCATCTTTACTTCAACTCTTTGGCTTATTTGTCAAATCAGTCAATGCTATATATACACATCGCTTTAATGACAGTTATCACCTGGATCGTGTACAGGGCCTGCACAGGTCTGCATCAGATGGTTTCCTAGAGACGAAAGGAGAAGTGAATATCTGCACTCACCCTTAAATCAAAAGCTATTTTCAATTGATAACCACTTGCAAAGTAATATTTAGTTTTCTCCAAGGAAGTATCGCTACTAAAACAAAGTACTCTTGTAGACTGCTTGCGCATCTATAGATGGCCAACAGAAAACAAAGTCAGAGGCATCAATGGAAGTTCCTTGTGCCATAATGTAATTACAGGGCCTCTATTATTGTTGTTTTAATTTTGTTGTATTTTTTATTTATTTTTTTATTTAATGTCTTTATGGTATTCCTGATTGTGTGGATGAGTGCTATATATCTCTGTTTCATGTGCCTTTTTTTGCAGTCTCTTTTCTTCCTGTCTGTTAGATTTGTCCTATGCTAATGCATTAATTCTTGTTCTATCTCATTACATATTATTTTGTTATTACCCCTGAGAAACCTGTTTTATTTTTTTCCAGTGAGACATTGTAAGGTATAGATTAAGATGGGAGAGGCAGATGGAGGAGAGCCTGTAGTCAGTATATATTATGTGAGGAGAAAAAAAAAGTTATATAATGAAAGAAAAAATATCATAAGACATACTTTAGAATTTGACAATGTAAATGATGGGAATTAGAGGATAAAACTAAATTTACCAAACATGAATAAATCAGGAAGAAAAGGTTCCTTATACAATGATTTATTAAAGTTGTAGAGGCAATATTGAATTGGTTTCTGATGCCTGGCATAAGAAGAAAAGATGGTATTATGGAAGATCTATAGAATTTATTGTCACAAACTTCTCAGAAGTCAGAAGTAAGTGAGTAACAAATTGGAGAGAAGAACTTGGGGTATTTCATTTAGAATCAATTGGCTACCAACCCAAACATACTTCAAGAAAGCCATTCAGCATTCTGAACTATTCAGCATGTGAACCATTCGGTCATAGAGTTATAGCACTAGAACCTGTTCTGATTGTCTTGTTCTCCTTAGATTGGCAGTATAACTATTACAGCCTTGGTGAACATTAATACCCTGAATGTACGTAAATCAGTGAAGAGATATTTCAACTATCAGTTATTTTAATAAAAAGGAATTACCCATATTCAGCTGCAGACTGGATAGACAATACCAAAATCAATAATAACAATTACAACAACAACCACCAAAAGACTGTCTCCTATTGAATCAAGACTGCTTAAAATTAAAGAATAGTTGTAACTCTCCATCTCACAGCTGTCTCCAAGCCTGTAGATTGACAAGCGTAAAGTTGGGGTGTAAAGTTTCACACTGTTAACTAATAGAGTTCTTTTTTCCAAAATGATGTTTTTCCATTCCAGCATAATTTTCTTCAGTCTGACTTGATTTGAATGGAGGTGTTCCCTTTCAGTGTTCATACTGACATTCAACAGTGCACAGATATTAGGAGGTGTTCAGTAAGGATGAAGACATATTTTTTTATTAGATGTTTTCTTTATTTACATTGCAAATTTTATCCCCCCCCCCCGTGGACCTCCCCCTCTTCGCCCCTCTCCCTGCTCACTAACCCACTGCTCCCACTTCCCTGTCCTGGCATTCCCCTACATTGGGGCATCAAGCCTTCACAGAACCAAGGGCCTCTCCTTTTATTGATGTCCCACAGGGTCACCCTCTGCTACATATGCTGCTGGAGCCATTAGTCCCAACCACTCTTTGGTTGGTGGTTTAGTCCCTGGGAGCTCTGGGGGGGGGACCGTTTGGTTCATACTGTTGTTCCTCTTATGGGGCTGCAAACCCCTTCAGCTCCTTGGGTTCTTTCTCTAGCTCCTCCAATTAGGACTTTCTTTCTTTCTTTTTTTTTTTAAGATTATTTATTTTATGTATATGAGTACAATGCAGCTGTCTTCAGACACTAGAAGAGCGCATTGGATCCCATTACAGATGGTTGTGAGCCACCATGTGGTTGCTGGAATTGAACTCAGGACCTCTGGCAGAGCAGTCAGTGTTCTTAACTGCTGAGCTATCTCTCCAGCCCCCCTGACTTTCTTAAAACATATTAAGTTGGTGGGTTTCTCATGTGCCCTCTTTCCTTTCTGCCATATGAGAGCAGAATCTCCAGAATATTGAAGGGGACAAAAGACCTCACTCAGGACTCACCAATGCTCCTAGAGCTTTGGTGGTGAACTTCCCAGCTCTCAGAAGATTGAGGAGTAAGAAATGTCATTTGTCAGTCCACCCCAGTCTGTGGAATTTTGTTATAGTAGTGTGAATACAGTAAAATATCTTATAACCTAGCTATAATTGTTTTTTCTCTAGCTTTCATCACCATTGATATTTATTGCCCTTGAAGCAATACATAAAATTCTAGAGAAATAAGGAGGGAGTGTTATTAACCTGCAATCTAGAGTTTGCATCCCCTTTGCCACATAAAGTGAAAAATGAGATGCTATAAATAAGAATATTTATTTCTGTACAGGTAAATAGTTTTTATATAGGAAGATAAGGTTTATTATTTTAAACTTTAACCACTTTGAAAGATATATTTAAATATCTTATTACTAAATATCTATTTGTTAAAATAAAAAAATGTGATCTTAGCCATTCTGACAGGTAGAAGGTGGAATCTCAGGGTTGCTTTGTTGATTTTTATTTCCCTGATGACAGAGGCTGTTGAACATTTCTTTAGATGCTTCTCAGCCATTCACAAAAGAACACACACAGTATGCACTCATTGATAAGTGGATATTAACCCAGAAACTTGGAATACCCAATATACAATCTACAAACCACAAGAATCTCAAGAAGAAGGAAGACCAAAGTATGGATACTTTGATTCTTCTTAGAATCTAGAACAAAATAACCATGGAAGGAGTTTCAGAATCAAAGTATGGAGCAGAGACTGAAGGAAGGATGGTCCAGGGACTGCGCCACCTGGGGATGCATCCCATTTTCAATCATCAAATCGAGACACTATTGTGGATGCCAGCAAGTGCTGGCTGACAGGAGCCTGATATAGCTGTCTCCTGAGAGGCTCAGCCAGTGCCCAACTAATACAGAAATAGAGGCTCACAGCCATCCATTGGACTGAGCACAGGGTTCCCAATGAAGGAGCTAGAGAAAGGATCCAAGGAACTGAATGGGGTTTGCAGCCTCTTAGGAGGAATAACAGTATGAACTAGCTAGTACCCTCAGAGCTTACAGGGACTAAAACACCAACCAAAGGGTAACCATGGTAAACCATGTTGGGGCTCATGGCTACAGCTACATTTGTAGCAGAAGATGACCTAGTTGGTCATCAATGGGAGGAGAGGCCCTTGGTCTTGTGAAGGTTCTATGTCCCAGTATAGGGGAATGCCAGGGTCAGCAAGTAGGAGAGGGTGTGTTGGTAATCAGCGGGGAGTGGGGAGGGAACAGGGGTTGTTTTTGGAGGGGAAACTGGGAAAGGGTTTCATTTGAAAAGTAAGTAGAGAAAATATCTAATAAAAAAAGAAAATTCTTTGTTTTGCTCTGTACCCCATTTTTAATAGAGTTATTTAATTCTCTGGAGTCTAACTTCTTAAGTTCTTTGTATATATTGGATATTAGCCTTCTATGGGATGTAGGATTGGTAAAGATCCTTTCCCAATCTGTTGGTTGTCATTTTGTCTTATTGACAGTGTCCTTTGCCTTACAGAATCTTTGCAATCCCAGTCACAAAGGAACACACATGATATGCACTTACTGATAAGTGAATATTAGCCCTAAATCTTGAAATACTCAAGATACAATTCACAGACCACATGAAGCACAAGAAAAAGGAAGACCACAGTGTGGGTGCTTCAGTCCTTCTTAGAAGGGAGAACAAAATATTCACAGGAGCAAATACAGAGACAAAGTATTGAGCAGAGACTGACCCATCTGGGGATCTATCCCATATACACTCACTAAACGCAGACACTATTGTGGATGCCAAAAAGTGCTTGATGGGAGGAGCTTGATATAGCTGTCTCCCGAGAGGCTCTTTCACAGGGAGGTGCTTGCAGTCCAGCATTGGACTAAGCATGGGGTCCCCAATGGAGAAGTTAGAGAAAGGACTGAAGGAGCTGAAGGGGTTTGTAACCCCATAGGAAGAACAATATTAACCAATCAGACCCCTCACAGCTCTCAAGGACTAGACCACCAAGGAGTACACAGATAGTCACAGTGACTCATATTGTGTAAAGTAAGATGGACTGATTCCCACAAGATTTTCTCTAACCTCCACATGAGTGATCTAGAATACACCCTCCAGATCCACAAGTACATAAATACAATTTAAAAAACTACTTCCTTATTGTTACTATTTCATGAATTCTGTATAACTTGATCAATATATATATATATATATATATATATATATATATCTTAGTAATGCTTTAAACCTTGAGAAGCAACTTAAGCTTTCATGTAGTTTTTGTGCAGTTACAAAATTGATGATTAAATCAATTTACAATTTATGAAAGACATATCTATCTGGAAGAAAACCACTTCTTAAAAATGCACATGTTTTTAATTAAGGCCTAGTGTCTGCTAATAGTCAGTTGCATAACAAAGGGCTCTTAAATAGGCTGATATTCCGTTGGAGAACTATTGTGAATTATTTAAATAGACTCAGGGTCATTTCAGAGACTTTAAAAGCAACGGGATGCGGAAATGACCAAAATAATGCAGAATGAGGAAAGTTTCCTCTGCCATTGAGACTATGACATGGAGAAAGAGAATACAGTCCAAATGATGTACTTACCCCAGAAACTGCAAATAACAAAGAAGGACATTCTTCAAGGAGTCAGTGGAGAGGAAAATAGTCATGCGGACACCTTAGTTTGATTGCAGTGAGGTCCCTTTTGACTTTACCGAAAAGCAAGACCTATTTCTAACAATTTGATTACTGGTAATTTCTTATTCCAGGGAACATCAAATGACATACAATGCACATCAGAACTGTTACGATGTTTATATTTTCCTATATAAGGAACTTCCTCATGAATTATAGAACATGTTCTTTGCACCTAAATATGACATACAGCAGGCCATATAGGCCATATCCTTTCGTACCTGAATTATCAATGTTTTCCTCCACCGCCACTTGTCTTCCTAAAGCATGTGGTCTCCCAGGTGGTCTTCAAGTACTACCTGCTCAAAATACACAAAAGGCACACTGAACAATCTATTACTCACTATAAATGATTACATTTGAATTCAAATTCACACAAGTAGGATTTTTTTTTTAATGTAAAATGTTTACTATTGCACAGTTAATTCTAGGGAAATGTGATTTTAATATTTGCAATGACCAATGGAATATTTGAGTTTTAGAATTATTAATCAGTTGTGATTGATATGTAAACACCAGAATTTTTGTTTTCAGAGACATTTGAAGCAAGCAAACAAACAAACTATAAAGCCATTAAAGTTCTCAATACACTGGAGAAAATCTCTCTGTGTTACATGGTGACTATTTTGATCAAGACTCTGTTGCTACTTACCTCTTGTGTATTAAAGCAGAATTTGTTTAAGCTGGAAAGATAATTCAACTCTTTCTAAGGATTTCAAACCTGTCTATAAAATAGGATGATTTAGTCTAAACAATATGTCATTATGTAGTGAAAATGCAGAGACTCTAAAGAGACTTTTCTTATCAGTTTGTGCCATTATTAACCTTGAAATTTGCATGATAAAGAAAAGTGTAATTAAATGAAAAGTGGATATCAACCTCTTGCCTGATGATTACCATAAGAAAACAATCAAGGGAAAATAAGACTGATAAACAGAGAACATTAACATTAAGGAGACGCAAATCATCCTGGGGAATAATTATCCATTCACAAACAGAAAAATAAAATACCAGAGACAAATGAGGAAATGAAAAAATGTCCAACAGTGCTGAAGGTGTGCTCTGCTTTTGTGGGATGCATCACCAGAGCTCCCTCAGATCTAAATGAAGGTTTGATTGGATTTGAAAAGATTTTTTTTTCTTTCAAAATACCTTAGGAGAGCAATCCACCTTTAAAAATCTATCCCTTGGAACAAAAGGAGCTGACTTACTTAAGTGTTTTTAATATCAAACTCAGAAAAATTTGCTCTTAACTGAGAGACATAAATATGAATTTAAATTCAACCATAAAAGAGAACAGAAAAATGATAACCCATCACTCTCTAACCAATTAGAATTTTTTCTTAAGTGGAGAAATTTTAATCAGGAGAAAATAAATTTCAGATATGCAAAATCCCAAATGACTCATTCCACAGTCAAAGCTGCTCTTTATAAATATAATTTATCTGTGAGACTAGGGTTGACATTCAGTTAAGAGATGTCTGTTCTATTGCTGTGAAGAGAAACCATGAACAAGACAAGTTTTATAAAAGATAGTATTTTCTATAAGGCTTGCTTACAGTTTCAGAGGGCAGTTCATTATTATCATGGCCAGGACCATGACAGCATGCATACCACTGATGCAGTAGCTGAGAGCTTTATATCTTTATTCACATGCAGCAGATAGAGAGGGAGTGACAGGGCTTGGCATGGGCTTTTGAAACCTCAAAACCCACCTCCAGTGACACAAGGCCATACCTTCTCAAATAAGTCCACAACTCCTTATCATTCCCAGAGAAAGCCAATAATGTGAGATCAACTATTCAAACATATGAAGCTATGTTTCATTCTCATTGAAACCCCCACAAGGGGATAACTGAAGACACTTTTTTATTGTTTTTTATTGTTGTAGTTGTATGGTTGTTGTTGTTGCTTTCCTGTCAAAAACCCATAGGAGAATAATCCACCTTTAAAATCTATCCCTTGAAACAAAAGGACCTGAATTTCTTGACTATTTCCAACATGGAACTCAGAACAATTTACTCTTGACTTAAGTGGATATGAATATGGATTTAGATTCAATCATTACAGAGAACAAAGAAATGGCAATCCACCACTCAGAATGGAGTAGAGAATCACTCAGTGTGGCCGTTTATGTTTCTGGAGGTTTGAGCTTTTGAGCCCCTCCAACTCTTCTGTTGTAATCACATCATCCCTACTCCTGTGATTAACTTCACTTCTCAGATCTGCATTAAAGACGGCAATTTTCTGAATGATCTCCCTGCCTTGTCTGGTCCCCTCTATAATTTAACTTAAAGAAATATTTAACAGATGTTTATGAATACTGACTTTTCCTCTTTGAGATCCAACGATAGCTCCCATGGTTAATATGACTTCCAGGATAGGTAGTACAAGAACTTCTTGTACTTTTCCAGTGATTTCAGTGTTTTCAGTTATCCCCTTTGGGGGTTTGAATGAGAATGTCTCCCATAGCTTCTTCATATGTACCTCAAGAACTTCCTGTACTTTTCCAGTGATTTCTTCATCAATTGTTCTGTAGAGCCAGTTGTATTTCCACGTTACCATACTATTTAGTGTCTCAATTCATTCACTACACTCTGATTAGATACAGCGTTTATTAATTTCTTTTTTTTTTTTTTACTGTGGCCTTGATTTTCATATATGTATTCTTTTTAGTTGCAGTCTTTTAGTCTGAGCTCAAGTGTTTCCTAGCTAGTGAGAACGTTATATCCATCCCTTCTTCGAAGCACAATGTTTCTGTGCTTTTGTAATGCCTTTTACATTTCTGGGTAAAGCTGAATGAGAAAACTTTGATTTCCCCACTACTCACCATACACAATTTATAAGGTCTCTCATGAACACTCTGCCCTTTCTGGAAAAAAAAAAAGATCTGATGCCCAGTAAAGCAGTCTCAACTTGCCAGTTATATAAATCAGGACATTGTTTCCAATTCCCTTTAGTTAATTGAGGCACCAGAGGGAGATTCCTTATCAGTGATGGGCCAAAGAGCAGGTAAAATTCCATGCCCCTCTAAAAAATATTATAATTGCATCATAGATTTTCATTTTGATTTCTGCACCTTTCAAATGGAATAACAATAAGAATTTACTAGACTTTAATGTAGGTTATGCAAATAGAAAATAACTAATAAAATATCTAGTTAGTAAGTAGTCTCTGGCTTATTTATATTAATTCTATCTACCTCACACACAGTTTTATCAGATGAGGAAATGTCTAAGAACTTTGCAAATTTTGACTGGTATATCATTGGCAACATTTTTTTAATGTAAAAATTAACTTTCTAAAGTAGCATATATAAATTATCACTAAAAAATACAGTGTTGGTTGTGGGACACAAGTCTGGCAATGCTAGCATATTATCTTATATTGTAAATTGTAAATCATTTATATGTTCCAATTAAAGTATTCAATTTCAAATATCTTTGTTGTGGCTAGACTAAACAAATGAAGATTTTCTCACATTGCAGACTCCATAGAATATGAATTTCTTTTTTTTTTTTACTATGCTTTACAGAACTTCGATTTGAAGAAATTTTAGAAAAATTATCTAGAATTGAGAATAAACAAATTAACACACTGATATAGATATCACTTTGTTTGTTAATCCATTGATTGATTGATTGATTGATTAGAAAACAGACTGAAGACAAACTTTCAAAAAAATGCTTCCAGGGAAACAGTGACTCATTTTTCTCCACCACGTTTGACGTTTGC
>NW_022196915.1:67498749-67528198 GCF_008632895.1 Mastomys coucha
TGCCTCCCAAGTGCTGGGATTAAACGTGTGTGCCACCACCGCCTGGCTCCAGAAAACTCTTATTTGCTCTTCTCTGCCCTCAAGGACATAGATTCTAAGGTCAGATGTGCGTTCAGCTAAAGTAGAGAAAATAAATTAAATTCAAATTGTATGAAGAACCTGTATCCTCACAAAAAGAATAAGCTCATAAAATATCTGGCTAACCAGTGGAAATAAAGAATCAGGAATATGAAACAAAATGCTGATACACCTTTAATTCTTGAATTATACACAAACTCTGGAGATTTAGAGTGATGAAATGTGACATTTTCCTTGAAAGAACAATTATAGAATTCAGTATTATAGCAAGCTTGAAAAGCAAATGCCACTGAGATGCTAGGAAATCAAAAGGAGAGATGGACAGCAGCTAGATCAGAACATGATGTTTGAGATTAATATGAAAGCATCTTTCATTCTACATTCAATTATGTTTCAACAAACTGGCATATCACACAATTCAAAATTTGAAAGGTGGGCAGTGAATAATCTGCCAGTCAAGCTTTCTGTATTATACAAGCATAAGAAAAAAACAAAAAAATAAAACAAAAAAACCCAACCCAAATATCAAGCAACTAATATCTTACATTATTCCCTGAAGATTTTGATGTTTCTATAAGGGATGATTTTCTGTTCTTTTTCCTGCTTCCTCTATATTATTTCTTGTCCATGCTAATAAAGCTCATCAAGAACCTTGCTTATCAAGAATCATTCCAGGCTAGAGAGATGGCTCAGCGGTTAAGAGCACTGATTACACTTCCAGAGGTCCTGAGCTCAATTCCAAGTCAACCATATGGTGGCTCACAACCATCTGTACTTTTATCCCATGCCCTCTTCTGGTATGTCTGAAGGTAGCAACACTATACTCAAACAAAATAAATAAATCTTTTTAAAAAAAAAGAAAAAGAAAAGAAAAGAATCATTCCAGCCAGGCAGTGGTGGCGCATGCTTTAATCCCAGCACTTGCGAGGCAGAACCTGGCAGATTTCTGAGTTCAAGGCCAGCCTGGTCTACAGAGTGAGTTCCAGAACAGCCAGGGCTATACAGAGAAACCCTGTCTTGAAAAACAAAACAAAACAAAACAAAACAAAACAAAACAAAAAAGACCGATTCTATAGTATTTGATAAAGTGTTTTAGCTCTTTTAAAACTATGCAGCATGTACTATTTATTGATCAACACACAATTATTTTACCCAGGAGCAAAATACATCTGGCTTTTCTCTTAACCATTTCAGTTCACGTCCCTTCAAATTAGGAAAGTTAATATTTAAGAAAGTGATATCTATGTCCAGTGCACACCAGGATCACATATTCTCTACAGCTGAAGTTTGAAAGCAAGAAACATGGTCCACCTGGCTTTCTACTGTAAGTTCTTTGAAATCAGGGATGGGATGTCACTATGCTCGGTTCCCCTATCATTCATTGGTCTGTCATATCCACTCTCCAGCTGTGTGCTTTACATGTGGGGGTCTGATCCTTCACTTGTCGTCTCTGGCATTTTTCAGCCTAGGATTAGAACTATGGACTGGAGAAGACTGTTCTTTTCTTACTGCCTGTGAATCATAACCTCAGAATTATGAAGAAGAATCTAAGTGAGAGGATTTATCAACATGTGTTAGGGAGAAGAAAGCTAAAATCCCCTGCAGAAAACAATACTTAAGAGTAGCAATTCACCTGCACTAAGGAGGATGTCTGGGCTATGGAGTTCTTACCAGTGGGATTTGAAAGAATAATCACCAGACACTAATTCCCCACATCTGTTACATATCTATGTGGGAAAACTGCTAATTAAGGTCGAAGTCTGCCATTGACCAGATAGACTTCTAAGCCCTCCCTTTCTTAGTGGATTTTTCTCCCTCTCTGAAATTCCTTGGGATATTCTAAGTCCACATATATGCCTTTCCCTGAGGAATGTCACTTAGTCTCAATTAGTTTATAGTATTAACTTCCTTTTTCCTGACAAAACTTCAGTCAGAACCTGAGATTCCTGAAATGCTGCTCTATGCTAATGAGGCATTCCACATACCCTAAAGCCCCCAATGAATGCGCTTTGCCCATCCTGGATGTCCCTACCCTCAGTCCCCTAAAATTTTATAAGCCTTCAATCATCCTAAGTTAAGTTGATCTGCGTACTGCAAAGCAGTTCTGGTATGGTTTATTGATCGAATATATTCATAGGTCTACTGAACCCCCTGTTCGTATTTTCTGCTCCCACTGACCTCCTGGATTGGATTAGCTAAGGAGCCAGAAAGGGGAAAACCCACACACCTGCTGTTCTACAAATTCACAATAACTGAATGCTGCTTTTATGCCCCTTTCTGGAGATGATGAAGAACCCTGCCCAGGTGCTCATTTTGGTAAGGTCTCTCCCACAAATTCTGCAATCCACTTTCTTGTAATTCACATGAAGTCAAAGTGATATAAAACATAAATCTAGATTAAAGGCATACACTTCTAGTCTTCAGTCTGTTCAGATGTGATAAAAGTAGGGCATGTTCTTTGTCCATTTAGGTCTAATTATATAAGCTAGGAAGAATTTCAAGGCACAGATGGCTTTAATTGGGTGTTGACAGTAGGTCTCCAATCATCCTGGATAATGCCCATTGAAAAGAAGAAAGAAAAAGTCACATATATGATGGAAGGATTCTACATAAGTATATAAATAGCCTTTTTTATTTTATTTTATTTCTTTATTTTATATATATGATGAGTACACTGTAGATGTCTTCAGACATACCAGAAGAGGGCATCAGATCTCATTACAGATGATTGTCAGCCACCATGTGGTTGCTGAGAATTGAACTCAGGACCTCTGAAAGAGCAGTCAGTGCTCTTAACACTGAGCCACCCTTCCAGCCCCATAAATAGGCATTTTATCATTTGATGAATTATAGGCAATTTCAGAATGTGTTCTTATGTGCAGGTTATATGCATAATATTACATAAAATTTCTTGGATTTATCAATATTATCAATTAAAATTACTTTTAAAATGAGAGATGCTGCAATAAGTGTTTTGAAAGGCTAAGAAAATATTGGAAAGGGTGCAACTTCAATAGGTGAACTGGACTCTTTTTGAAACACAGAAAAAATGGCTTTAGGCATAGATATATAAAAAAGCATTTCAGAAGACAGATCAAGTCAGGAAGTTCAGTGTATAATTAAGCGTGAAGTTAGGCAACCAGAGAGAAAGACTGGACTGAGCAATGCAGGAGGGGATGGTATTCAATAGGGAGAGATTAGAGTGGGAAATCCTGCTGGGGAGACATGGTAGCAAAGCACTGAGGACAGAAAGGTCTGCTGGGAGACTACTAGAAGTTGACTTTGAAAAGCAAACATTTTAAAAACTGAGACAATGAGTAAACTTTCAACAACAGGTTTTCCTAGTTTGATAATTGCTCTAGGTACATACAAGTGGTTTTTATCTTCCTACTTTTCAATATTGAGAAAGTAGGAATGAACAAACACACTCCAAAAGTACAAAAGCAAACCTTCTCTTAGACCACTTCACTGCTCTGCACATGTTTTTTTTTTCTTTTTTTCCTCTCCCTGTGCCTCTTCCTGCTCCTCCTCTTGCTCCTTCTTCTTCTGCCTCTTCTTTCCTCTTTTTGTTTTTAGGTATTTTGAAATTGGACCATAGGAGCAGGTAATCCTTTAAGCAACACACACTTTCGTATGTTGTAAAATCACAGCCCTCACTAGAAGTTGTAATAAGGCAGCTAGTACATTTATGAGAAACAGATCCGCCATACAGTTCCTCAGATTATACTTTGATTTGCTCACCTCTTAACACCCACCCTGAGAACTGACACAGTAAAGTTGTATACTATTAATTAGTAAATGGCTTATGCAAAGTGAGTCTTTCTGGATTCAATCTTGCTGGTTCACACTGGTCACCTTGCCCTAAAAGCAATGATGATGATGTTATTTCAATGCTGCATCACACTGTGGGAGGGCTAGGAAGCTGCCCACAGGGAATATTACTTGACTTCAGAAGACACAAGCCCTGTCATTTCTGTTTTGAAAACTTTCACATTCATTGGTGGTGGCCTCATGGTCTGCAATAATTTAAGTCCTGCACATCCCATTTATGTGACAAACTCCCACTGTTTTAGGAGAATTTCAAGCACAGTTGTGACAGGTGGCGGTGTAATTCAAACAAGCTGTGATAGTGTTCAGGTCAAACAATACAGACTTAACTTTCTCAGTGTTTCCTTTGACACAGATGTTGCCTGCCTTTTTATTGCCGAAGCTTCACCTGTAGAATCTATTTTAATTTGTTAGGCATAAGTATACCTTGAGGCACCTGAGATGGGGAGAGTTAAATGTTTACTTTGTATTGCCAAAACTTAAAGCCCATAAAAGATCCAGCTTATTTATTTATTAATTAATTTTTCTTGAAGCAATATTCAAACAACCCCTTATCTTTCCTACCATAGAGTGTAGAAGCTGATACAGATAACAAAGGTGATTCATACTTGGTAGGTCAACCTGGATTACAGGGAATTTGTGTACACTAATATATAGAATGGTTAAAATGTACTGTTGACTAACATGTCTGTATTCATTACTTTTCTGTTGCCATAGCAGTATATATGACAGAAAAGTGTTTCCTTCTTATGGAAGGAAACACTTGTGGCTCAGACTATGTTGATAGGGTCATATGAGCACAGTTATTGATGTGTTATTAGAGCATGAAAGAAAGAGTATGAATGAAATTATGGGCAGGTATAACCTTAAGCCTAATTCCTATTAACCTACATTGATGAATCAGTACCCATCTTGTCATGGCCCCACCAATAACAGAAATAGAACCACAAGTCCGAGAGTATACTTTGAAGAAATGTGGGCCCACAATACACTTCAAAATCTGACCATAACAATGTCTTTTCCATTATAAGAAACAATTTTATTTATAATTATTCATGTGTGTGTGTCTGTGTGTAGTCTATATGAGTTTGATACATGTATGATTTGTGTGAATATGTTGGGTATGTGAACTGTTTTACATATTTGTGGAGTAGGTGTCAGGTGTCCTCTATTACTTTCTGCCTTATTCTTTTAAGAAAGATCTCTCCCTGAATCTTGAACCTGGGATTATTTTTTCCCTAAGCTGTCTTCATCTCCCACTCACTGAAGTTATAGATGTGTCAAAGAGCAAGCCTGGCTTGCTATGTACGTGCAGAGATTTGAACTCAAGTCTTTGTAGAGCAAAAGAACTTGCTAGTTCCCTTATCAATTGTAACATCTCTCTAAGTCTCTGAGTAGATTTTGAAATGGTTGTGAATAGGAATATTGGTTAAATAGTATAATTTGTGGAAGGAAGATATTTTGATTTACTTACATTAGTTTACTTACTATTTTTTCCTATAAATGCACTTGTAAGAATGGATAGGAAGAGAAACTGACTCAGAGGAACGTCAAAGTTTAGGATAGCCTACTCATGTTTGCCCAAGACTACTTGAATTTTAGCCCTGAAAGCCCATTTGAAAGAAATCAAAGTCCTAGATAAACTGAAGAGTTTGATCACAGTCTCTTTGCTCTACTTTTATATATCTGTTAATAGTCTAACCAAAGCCAAGCTGTCTTATTGGATCAATGGTCATTCAGTCAATCTAAATTTTGTTTTTGAGTTCTACACTGCATGGGTTTGAGCATATGCTATGATACCCATTTGCTGAGACCCTTTGAAGCATCAGTTCAAAGAGACATTGGCCTTTCTCAAGCATAATGTGGAAGCTATTTTTCACCCTGAGAAATTCAAATCTGCAAATGAGTGACCTAGAGGAAAAACTAATGAGTCTGAGAGAAGGTAACTGCCAAATTGCTCGACAGCACGCTAGAAGGCTGCTTAACGAGAAAATACTGTGAGTCCTTGCTGAGCCAACTTATCAGGACTTTAAATAATGAAAGTGCCTAAAGACAGCTTTCTGGGGCTGATACAGCAAAGCATCCTCAGTAGGAGCAGTGTGTGCTATTTTTCAGTGCCAGGCTTAAGGAAGAGGATTCTAAATACAGCAAGAAAAATCAGTGTGTGTCAGTGGGGTAAGGCATGTAGCTCCTTAAGTCCTACCTTCAAGTTGAAGCCAAGAGGAAACTTTCTGGGAAAGTTACTGGTTGACCCAAGAGCTTCAGAAATTCTGGAGAATGAAAATTGGTTTTGCATTAATTTTAGCACAGCAGTTGTCAGAAAGAGCTAGCATAGTAGAGTGCAGTAAACTCAGTGGTTCAGACTATCCAAGATGCAAACAAATTATGAAAGAGACATGTAAGGACATTGCTTCTTAGGTGATTAATTCAGTAACTTAAAAAAAAATTCCCAGTGGCATAATAGATTAAGACCATTTGGTTCAAGGGAGTGGGATGTAAAAAACAGTACCATTCAACAAACTTGAAAGTGTCTATTCCAGATTCCTCTGTCACAATGCATAATAGCACTGCTTCTTTGAAGATTAATAAGGCACAAGAATGCAATAGGAATTCACCTTTCTATATATAAAGACAATATTCCCATGAAAACAATATAAAGAACTGAAGTAAACTTCATTTCAAGTACTTAGGGTAAATATATTTAAAAAAAATAGATCGTGTATTTATTCAAGACTCTGTTGTCAGAAAAGATTTGATTAAAACTTCTGGGCTTCAAAATGAGAAACTATCTAAAATAGACCAAGAGTATAATAAATATACCCTACAAAGGGATTAACAAGCCACCCCAGTTTTGCTAAGCCATACCTCTAAGGGCTTCTTCAAAATTAATTCTCAATAGAATTGTTTTTATAATCACTTTGCCATGATTGCACAAACATACTCCAGTAAGATAATGTACTGCCTTTCCTTTTGCAAATGATCAGAAGGAATTTGTATTGACCTCAAAAGTTCCTCACTCCAGGGGATGTTTTGATCCTTCTGAATTTTAACCTGTTTTCTGGCATTGTGATTCCAATAATTAGAAAGATGTTGCAGGAAAAAAAAAGCTATTAATTCTATTCAGGTTTTACTATTAAGAAGTAAAAAAAAAATCTGAATTTTTATTGTAAATTTACTTAAGAGCAATAGTGATCTCTAGATATGATTTTGTGTAGGTAAATTCACCTTCTTACTGATGGATTATTTTCATTGACTTCTCTTGTAATTTTGTTGTACAGGGGTTTGCACTTCATAAGAAAAATATCTCACACTTTGTGATTATCAAAGGATACAACTGTGAACTGCATCAGAAGTCCAAGGAAAAATGTTGAAGTTTAATAAGAGCTGGAAAATCTAACCAACTTTAAGTGTAATTGTCATGATTTTTAAACAGACACAGACATCCATGGACATCTTCAACTGTCATAACAGACATCCAAAGAACACAAGTCATTTACTAGGTGGGTTAAAAGGCAACATTAAGCAACCCTAGATATTCTCCTGTAAGAGCTCGTGGCTACTGTGCAGTCTCTCACCTTGAGGAATTGCTTGCTCTGTAATTCATTCTGCAAACTGCATGAAAAAGCATTAGCTTTCTATCACTTATGGATATTGTAGAGCTTAGTATAAGTTTTAGCTTACCTGTCATTGGTTTATACACTACTCTGTGTGAGCAAACTGAGATGGCACAGTGTCAAACAACTCTTGAGGCTATGACAAGTTGAAAATAAGTACAATTCTACAATTTTCTAGGAAGGTTATTATTGTGTAC
The DNA here is from genome assembly GCF_008632895.1 of Mastomys coucha. Classification (NCBI taxonomy): domain Eukaryota; kingdom Metazoa; phylum Chordata; class Mammalia; order Rodentia; family Muridae; genus Mastomys; species Mastomys coucha. Next base: position 67,506,467 of record NW_022196915.1, read on the forward strand.
AGAGTTGTTTTGTTGTTGTCTTTCTTGTTCTTTTAAGGCATGAATTCCAGGCTAGCCTTATGTTTATTATATAGCTAAGGCTGGCTTTCCATCTTCTTTCCTTCTGAGAAGGCTAGAGTTACAGCTATATACCACCTACTCATTTTATATAGAGCTGGGATAAAACTCAGGTATGCATACATGCTAGGTAAACCTCTACCTAAGAAGCTATAACTCCAGGTACATAGTAATAAATAAAGTACAATTGCATACATATATGTACATATATATGTAACATATATACATACATGCATATTTCATGAATAGTTAAATAATTTTCTCATTGATGAAATAATAAATGTATACCATAAATGACAATTTCCAGGAAGTTTCAGTGGGATTCTTTTAAAGGAAAAAACTCTCAACATGTGCTGAGGAAGCTAAGTGACAGATGAACATATCCAAATCACCTATGCCCTCTGCACATTTATGCATGCTCCTGGAACATACACAATGAAGCTATTTTGAGAAAAATCAGCAGTCATTTAAAATTACTTTAAAATTATTTGTAGATACAAAATATTTAAGTAGGCCTGTTTATGTATTTACTTTTATTAAGATGTCGAAAATTATTGGGAATTTCATCCTGCACATAACTATCAGAATATTTCATGGTCACAATGATTAAACCCTTCTAAAAGGCTATACTTCCTTTCTTCTTATTCAAGTATTTTGACATTTCAAAATTAATTTTTTTTTACCAGATTGCTCTAGGTTTGAACCAAACATAAAAAAATATGTTCAAAATACAATCAATTGGTACTGATAAATAGCACAAGCAGTTGGGTGTGAGAGTTCAGAGATACATTTTGTGAATTGATGTAAGCATATTTGATAGCCCTACATAAAACATCAAGGTATGAGTTTCTGTTTTGTAGCACAATACTGTCAGAGTTCAAGCATGGAATACATTGTTTCATCATGATAAAAAAAGAGAGAGAGAGAGAAAATTATAAAACAGTCTTGTTGATAACTGAAATTGACTTGTGTTTTATACCAATAAACAACAAAGACACACACACACACACACACACACACACACACACACATACACATACACACCCAAAGAGAGAAAGAGAGAGAGAGAGACAGAGACAGACAGAAAGATAGAGAGAAAGAGAGAGACAGAAAGAGAGAGACAGAGAGAGATAGAATGTAGCTGCCAGCAGCTATGCAAATGGGGTTTCTGAAAGAGAGGCAGGGGCCTGGGGGAAAATAGGGAAATGGAACTGCAAGAGAAATAACCAGTCCAAGTCAAAAGGTCCTAATAAAAAAATTGTTAAACGTGAACTTCACTCTCTGAAAATTTGGTTTTTATTAATAGAAGAGGGGGAATCATACCCTCAAAGTTACCAAAAGCACATCTCGCTTTTTACTTGTTTTAAAATTTGTGCAAACTGACGCTAAAGGCCAGTCTGCCATGGATCGCCACTGGCATCCACGCACTTCCAGTTCATATGCCACGATCAATTGGAGGGACCCATGAACTAACACATAGAATGTTCCAGATCCCATTTTTATAAGGGGAAGAGGCTCCTTTGTGTTTTCTCACAGAAAGAAGATGGAGCACGGTGGTGACTGCCTGAAAGATTGGTTCATCAAGTGGACACAGATCTAAAGTCCTTTTAGTAAACAGGCTTCCAACTAAAATAATGGCTAGAAATTTTTATTAGCCAGCAAAGAAGTAGCCTCCAATAATTTCCTGGGAGTTCACAGTTCCTTTGTGATTCTCAGAAGCCACTTCCCCGACACCTGGGGCCAGACCTTGAGTCTGACCATTGCTAATTTGCAACTGAATTGAGTGCCTGGAACATCCTCACTGATAATGTTAATCCTGTTGCTTTTAAACTTTTGACCTTATATCTCAAGCAGGTCAGTTTCTAATATGCAAGCTTGACTTCAGAAAAGCTCAGATGTGGCAATTATTCATCGTGATGAAGAAAAACATTAAGTGCATATTGTGGCTTTGGTCTGTATGGGGAAAAGGTGTGCTATGAGGGCCTGTAGTCAAAGACGAGCAGTTGGATCTATAGCTCTCATCAACCTAAGAGAGAGTCATGTGCCAAGAGGCCATATTTATTAATAATAAATACTAAAATGCCATTTGTGCAAATAAATACAAACATGATTTCTGGGACAGGTAAGAGAGAGACCAGGAGATCCAGTCCTAAGGCAGACAGGGCCGCCAGCCACCATAATTCCCAGGCAGGACTATGGTGCATAAGTATATCTTATGCCCCAGTCTGGCTAATTTTTAATAAATGAAAAGGGAAGAACTATGACCTCCCCAGCTTCAAGTGGGCAGAATCAGACATTGTACTTGCCACAAGCAGCTAACCCATCTAGGGTAGAGTCTTCCCCCTTAGGTGAGGTCTATTGTTCAGCTGAGTCAGCAACTTCCTGATATGAGTCACACCCTGCTGAGTTGCTTCACCTGCTTTAGGACAAAACAACAAGATGCTAATGAGGCCACAAGATCCTAGCCTAGTGGGGGATGGGTCCCCTCCCTATATATTCTCAGACCCTGAAATACACATTGGACCTTGATCAGAACCTTTTGAGTTGGTCTGGTTATTTCTCTCGCAGTCTGATTCCTCTCTTTCAGGAACCCAGTTTGAGGTTTGCATAGCTGCTGGTGGCTACAACAGAGAGATACAGAGACAGAGGCAGAGAGATAGACAGAGAAGTGAAATATTTGAATTACAAACACAAAAATATGTATAGTATTGAAAGGTAAATGCCAGAAATAAGAGCTATACCAAAATGAGTTTATCTTCAATTGATAACTGCTCCAACACTTTCTCACTGGATATACAAACCACTCTTAAGGCTAGGCTCTATGACTAGTAGGACCTGGCCAATCCAAAACAAACGTAGAGGCATTGTTGGAGGTTCTTGTTCTCCTAATACCTTTTCAGTTTTTTTGTTTATTTTGTTTTAATGTTATAGGGCCTTTGTATGTATATTATGAGTTTTGGTTCTGTGGTATTTTTTTTTCATCTTTTTTGTAATTGATAAAGTTATTCGATTTATATCCACACTGCAGCTTTTCTTCCCTCCAGTCTTTCTAGTTCCACCTTCTCACCTCACCTCCTCCCCCACCCACCCTTCCTCCCCTTCTCCATAGAAAAGGGAAGGCCTCCCATGCACATCAACTAGCCTTGACATGTCAAGCCACAGAAAGATTGGGTGCATGCTCTTCTACTGAGGTTAGAAAAGGAAATCCAGTAAGGGGAAAGGGATCTAAAGGCAGTTAATATAGTAGTCAGAGACAGCCTTGTTCCTCCTTTATTCCCCCACGAAGACTCAGCTACACAAATGCTACATATGTGTAGAGGGCCTAGATGCATCCCAATCATACTCTTTGACTGGCACTTTGATCTCTATGAACTATGTAGGGTTTTCTTTATGTTCTTGATCCCTGTGGCTCCCTCACATCTGTACTTCCCCTAACCCACAAAAGTACCCAAACTCCACATAATCTTTGGGTGTGGGTTTCTGCATCAGCTTCCAACAGTTGCTGGGGAAAAGCTACTCTGGCTACATTTATGATAGGCTCCTGCCTGCAAGTATAACAAAATATCATCACAATTGATGGTAAAAGGGATGGGATTCTCTCTAGGTATGGGTGTAGAGCTGGACCAGTCATTTGTTTGTCCTTCCTTGAAATTCTGCTCTATCCCATGCCCCTGAATATCCCTGTGGGCAGAACAAATTGTGGGTCTGAAGTTTTGTGGCTGTGTTGGTGTCCCAATCACTCCAATGTAAATTTTTCTTGATTATAGGAGATAGCCATTTCATGTTCCTTATTTGCCATTGCTAGGACTCTTAGCTAGGGTTATCCTCAGAGATTCTTGGGAATTTTCTTTGTCCTATATTTCTAGCTCATCCCAGAGTTGACCCTTATCCCAATACAGTTGTTTCACTGTGCGCTCTGTTTCTCTGTCCTCCCCCAACCTCATCCCTCCTGTTCTTAACTTCATTTGCCTCCCCACCCAGTCCCCTCCTTCCTTCAACCCATGATGCCTACTATATTTTTCCTTCATAATAAGATTCAAGTGTACCCCCTTGGACCCTCCTTGTTACTTAGCTTCTTTGGGTCTGTGGCTTTTAGCATGTTTATCCTATGCATTATGACTAATATCCACTTATAAGTAAGTACATATCATGTTTGAATTTTTGGATCTGCCTTATATCACTCAGGATGATCTTTTCTAGTTCATTTTATTTGTCTGTACATTTCAAGGCAGAGTAATACTTTATTGTGTAAATGTACTACATATTCTTAATTCTTTGGTTGAGGGACATCTAGGTTGTTTCTTGTTTTTTTCTATTATGAATAAAACTGTTATGAATATGGGTAAGCAAGTATCCTTATGTATACTGGGCATCTTTTGGGTATATGCCCAGGAATGGTATAGCTGGGTCTTGAGATAGATCTATTCCAATTTTCTGAGAAACTTTAAAATCGATTTCCAAATGGGTTGTACAACTTTGTACTGCAATCAGGAATGACCAAGTATCCCTTTTGCCCAACATTTTTGCCAGCATGAGATATAGCTTGATTTTTTGGTCTTTGTCATTCTCACCTGTGTAAGATGCTTTTGTGTTTTAATGGGATTTCTTTCTGTGCAAATATGTATTTCTTCATCTTTATGTGTTTCTATTTTTGTTGTTGTTTATGTTTTTCCCCTTGTTTTTTTAATTTTATTCTTATTAAATTATTTTATTTATTTACATTCCAAATACTGTTTGCCTTCCTGGTTCCCCCTCCTAGAGTTCTTCACCAAATTCCCCCTATGCTTTGTCTCTGAGAGTGTTTTTTTCCCATCCAACACAAATTAAATGAAGAGAAACTTGAAGTAATCCCGCTCAAATCACGGACAAGACAAAGTTGCCCTCTTTCTCTCTACCAACTCAATATAGTACTTGAATTTCTAGCTAGAGAAATTAGACAACAAATGGATATCAAGGGGATACAAATAGGAAAGGAAGAAGTCAAAGTATCACTGTTTGCAGATGTTAGGACAGTATCCATAATCGACCCCAAAAATTCGACCAGAGAACTTCTACAGCTGATAAACAACTTCAGAAAAGTGGTTAGATATAAAATTAACTCAAACAAATTAGTAGCCTTCCTTTATACAAATGATAAACAGCTGAGAAAGAAATTGGGGAAACCATACCCTTTACAATATCCACAAATAATATAAAATATCTTAGTGTAACTCTAACCAAGGGAATGAAAGATCTATATGACAAATTTCAAGTCCCTGAGGAACAAAATCAAAGAAGACCTTAGAAGATGGAAAGATCTCCCAAGCTCATGGATCCATAGGATTAACATAATAAAAATGCCCATTTTACCAAAAGCAATCAACAAATTGCAATGCAATCCACATCTAAATTCCAACACAATTCTTCACAGACATGGAAAGAACAATTCTCAACATTATCTGTTTCTTGAGATTTTTATTTGGCTCTTTTTCTTCTGTTTCTTTTGTGCAATTCTGGTTTGTTTTTATTTTATCTTATTGCTATTTTTGATGTCTCTATTCTAAGAAGGAGAAAAAAGTATATGGATTTAGAGGGAAGTGAGGGCTTCCAGGAGAAGTTAAGGGATATGAAATTCTAATCATAATATATTATATGAACAATTCTATTTTCAATAAAAAAATTTGGATAAGGAAGAGATAAAGGGAATCAATAAGTGTTAATACACGTTCTTATCAAATATGTATGAAAAACTTGTTCTTTAGGGAAAAGAAGAAGAGTCTATTGCAATAATGTTTCACTTATTATAGAACTAGCCAAAATGCTATAAATGTGTAATATATAATGACAATGGCTGGAACAAGAAACATGTTTTACTTCTTTTACTGGAGTAAGAAACAAATAAGAGACAGTCAAGAGATAAGATACCCAGGGATGTCAGAAGGAGTTTCCCATGGCTCTCACGTAGTACTCAGATTTGCTATAGCTTTTTTCTGTTTCCAGAGTAGTCAGAAAAATAGAAAACAAATGCAAGAACAAAAGACTATTAACATGCTCTGGTGTTTGTATCTATCCCGTTGTCCACAACATTTCCTCATGAGTCACATTTCCTCAACTGGCTTTTGAGAAGGCTAGAAGAAGGCTAGATCATGAGTTTCTTTCTAATCATTCCAATAGTAAAATATGTATGGTCCTTGTATTGGTGGTTTAGTCTCTTGGAGTCCCACCGACCCAGATTAGTTGTCTCTATAGGTTTTCTTGTAGTATCCTGTATAAACTCCCCACACATATTAGTAGATGTACAGCTTCCTGCCTTCAGACCCTTTACTCTAGTTGGGCTGTCTTCTTTTGACTCAATGGGAGAGGATGCTCTTAGTCCTGGTGCTACTTATGTAATAAGGCAGGTTGGTACTCAGGGCTGGGTGCTTCTCCTTTCTCTCATTTTCTGAGTAGAAAGGAATGGGCAATGGGAAGAGCAGGGTAGTAGGGTGGGACTAGGAATAGAGGAGGGAGGGGGCTGCAATAAGAATGTTAAATAAATAAATAAATAAATAAATAAAATATGTTCAACAAACCAACTTAAAATTAGTGGCTGAAACAAATATTATAGTATTATTTCTCAAATGTTTGAAGGATTGAGAAGTTAAGATCTAGGTAGCTTCTGCTCCATTTGTATTGAGAAAGTAAATTTTCCTGAAAAAAGGATAATGCCATGGATAATGAAAAAGCTGTTTTCTGTCTTTTATATAACTTTGAATTTTTTCATGTGGTCACTTTTAATGGAGAAATCAGTGTTTCCTCCTTAAGAAATTCTGGTAATAAATACCACTAGAAGCTATTTTACCAATATGCATGCAAAATTAAGATCGGGTCAAAAAAGTTTAATAAATACATTTTTGGTAAGCGGGGTTTGCCAATATTGAGTTATTCATCACAGGTAGCAAATGGTAGGTGGCAGAAAACTACTTATTGGAGAGAGTGAGTTCTGGGTTTGGACCTGCCTGGCTGAACCTAATTTCTTTATCTAGGTGTAACTTCACCTTTTAAATTTTTTTAGAGCTCCCACCTAAAGTTTTGAAGTTTATCTTTGCCTGCCGTGCAAACACATGTCCCCTTAGTGGCTATAACCAAATATGTACATTTACAAGTTTGAAAGTTACTCCTATAAGAAACAAGCATTAGTTTCTTTGATTGAGTATGTCATTTATTGCTAATACCTTTCCCACCAAATTTAGTACTAACTGGTTTACCTTCTATCTGTTCTATGCAAAACAACTATCCATTTTCTTTAGATTAAGCTCTTCACTTGTTGAATCAAATATTCTTGATAGCCTCTGAGCTGGGATCATCACTCCTTCTGTGCCCTTTAATAGAGTCTTGATAGTAATGTGATGAGGAGTTCTAGGAGGGAAGCAACACCTTTAATTGGGTGTGATAATCCATCAACTAGTGCTTCCAAAATCATAGCATGGATTGCATACAAGTCAAATGCTTTACCCTGTCCTAAAATGAATAACTATATTTCGAGATTACAGTACTCCCTGTATCATTTTATACTTTTAAGTCATTACCAAGAGAGTTTTGTATAAGCTATGATTTTGAGAATATCCCTCATTCTAGAATACATTTCTAGTTGTCTAATTTAGAGTTGAAAATAATAACCTTATTAGATAAAGGAAAATTTCTTGTCTCTTCATTATGAATAAAGTAGGAAAAGTGATAGATTTTAAAGAAAGGACTAGAAATGCTACACATCCTGTCTCTCTTTGGCATAAATAACATTGGCACAGTAAGTATCAAAGATTGGAGGTATGCAAACAGATAAATTTTGGGCTGCCCATTGAGAAAAGAATAATGAGTAGTGAGAAGTGGCTCTAGATTTTGATATCATTCAGGTGAAAAAGTAAGGTTCTTTTTGTTTTAGACACTAATAATCATTCTAAAATGAAGTTGAAAAAATGATTATGAGAATAATTACAGAATCTAGGCACACAGAGATGAATTTATAAAAGGGATTGAAAAGAATTTCTTGTTAAAAGTATTTCAGTGTTTATAAATATGATATTTTCATATTTTATTTAAATGCAAAACCAGAGCATATTCTGTAATTTTTAGGAAATGTCATATAGTAAAGATATTTTGAAATTTCATAGAAACAGCCATTAATATGTGATTGAAGGAAACCGGCCCGCAGTTTTACTTCTTAACGTGGGTGATTCACGAACTGGGGAAGTCGAGATTCTGTGAAAATAAGCGGGTTTGGAGAGACAAGGAAGACACCAAGTAGATGCTTATCAAGGTGTGATCTTTACTTAGTGAATCGGGATATTTATACCTAAGGCAAAACAATCTTATGTCTTTTAGCATATAAGTGAGAACAGGGAAAAAAACATATCAGTACATATCAGTCTGTAAACAAGCCCCTGCAAGCGAGGGCTCCAGGCAGGAAAGCGGATTAAAGGTTTAGTTCCTTTTGAATTCTGGGCTACAGGTTCTGTCTTTAATCCCTAGAGCTGTCTCTGGTCCCAAACACCTGATGGGCCGAGCTGGGCTGCTGCCTCAGGAGTCCAATTGAGGAATCGCATTGAGCTCAGCGAGGACAGTACATGTGATATTTTGTTATGACATTTCTCATATATGTCAAAGCTAAAAGCTATAAGAGATAATGCTTGTACAGTGTTGTCTTAGTAAAGGTTTCATTACTGTGAGAAGACACCATGACCAAAGCAGTTCTTATAAAGGCAAACACTTAATGAGAGCTGACTTACAATTTTAGGGGCTCAGTGAGTTATCATCTTGGAAGGATACACGGTAGCTTGCAGGAAGACATAGTTCTAGAGAAGGAGCTGAGAGTTCTCTATCTTGATGTGAAGGCAACTAGGAGGAGGTTCTCATCTGTCCTAGGCAAAGCCTGAGCATGAGACCTCAAAGCCCATTCTCACAGTAACACACTTTCTCCAAAAAACCATGCCTACTCTATCTAGGCCACATTATCTAATAGTACTACTTCCTGGGCTAAGCATTCAAGCTACCACTGGAGTGTAATCATGGAGCAAGAAGATAGCAAGAAATTGTGAAACATTATAGGACATCATGATTAATGAACTTTTCAAGTTCACAATAGAAATGAAATGTGGGGTATTTAATGTCATTTAAACTATACATTGATGAAGTACCAGCTATTATAGGCTAAAAGGTCATCTTACAGTGAAAAAAAATGAGGTTCACTTCTGTTTATAATTAAGCCTCTGTTTCTCTGGGAACAGGCTATGCTCCACCTCCAATTTATAAAATTTCCTATTCCAGGAAATGACAATTGTGGCAGTTTGAATAGATATGGCCCTGATGGATTCATTATTTGAATACTTAGGTATAGCTCTTAGGAGCTATGGCCTTATTGGAGGATATCTGGCCTTGTTAGAAGAAGTGTGTCACAGTGGAGGTGGGCTATGTTGCCTTGAATGTTTAAACTATGTCCAGTATGAGACATATCCAGTCTCCCCGTTGCTGCCAGTGTATCAAGATGTAGACCTCTTAGCTACTTCTTCAGCATCATATCTTCCTGGAAGCTACCATACTTACTACCATGATGGCAATGGACTAAACCTCTGAAACTGTAAGGTAGCCTTGAATGGAATGTTTTATTTTTCTAAGAGCTGTCTTATCATGGTGTCTGTTCACAGTAATAAACCTCTGAGACATCAACCCTATCTTTTTTTTCCAAACTCTTATTACCATCTCTCAACACTATCTCTGTTTCAAAAGGTTGTTATGACTATTTTGTTACTACTACCTTGCAGTCTTGTCTTTGTTTCAGGAGGTTGTTATGACTAACTTGTTATGCTTTTGCTCTGCATCTGAAATCCTTCCTAAATTATCCACTAAATCCCACATTTGGAAACCTCCCTATCCCTGAGCTCTAAGAAACTAGTCTCCTTCATATCCAATGCTGAGCTTATCTTAGTGGGAAACAGGTCATGTACATAAATAAAAAATGCTTGATTAAATTAATTGCTTCCTTTAATAAATTTGACCATGAGGATTGGTCATGTCAATCCTCCCATCATTTCATCTCCCATCATTGTGATTAACAATACAAATATTTTCTAATTTTAAATATTTGTATGGTTATGGCACATGATTGAGAGAAAAATCACCATTATTACAAATCTTCTGTAATCATGACTAGGGCCATGAGCATGATACGGGTACACAGAATGGCTTCTAAATTTATGCAAATCTATAGCTTTAATATTTAATGATGAATTTATTCCATCAATGAGAACATTTCTCAGTTAATGAGAGGTAGCCAATGGAAACATCCAATGTTGAAAATTGTATGGAATGAAAAATTCATGTAATGTGCAAGAAGTGTAACTTTGTAAATTTTATAGAACCACACAAAATATATATATATAAGATCCCTATAATACTGAAAGCATTTAGATGATCAATCAAAACTCCTTGGGGGTTATGAAAATGAACAAAATTGTGCAAGCTTATAAAAACATGTTCATAATTATGTTCATCAAGAGATTTTTGGCAGGCACCACATATTGAAAATTTCTAACAGTTGCATAAGGAGGTTTACATAAATGGCACACAGATATATAAAAGTAATTAAAACCTGTACTCTCCATGCATAATTTCATATACACAAATAATAAAAGTGGTATTTTAACAAAAAATTAAAATGACTTATATAATGTATATCCATACATAGCTACTCACCTATTTTGAAAATTAAATATTTAGTGTTTATATATGCTTCCTCTAAGGTGATAATTATTTGAAAAAGTTTGAAGATTAAAGAAATTAATTTAATCAAATTATTTAAACAAAATCATGTAAAAATTACTCTTGTTAATGAATTATCTGCTAAACATGATTAGTTATATAATTAGGAATGATTATACAGGAGATGTTTTGATGTATTTGAGAGTTTTAGGGATATCATGCTTAATTATATATGATAAATTTATCTCTGAATTTACTCACTTTAAAAATATAGGAATCAAATTTCTACATTCATTAATATTATATGAGTTATGTGCTTTCATGTTTCTTTTGAGTTTAAAGTGTTTAAATACTATTATGTACATGTCTTAATCTGTGAGGTGTTTCTGTATCTGTGTATGTACATGCATACACACAAAGAAACATCAAATGTCATGTGCATTTATTTTTATCTATGTGCTGAGTCTGCTTTGCCTACCATTGAGTACTGTGGCTAAAGTTAATTGATATGAATTTATATTTTGCTATCCATCTTCAACTTGAAATATGCCAGGTATGCCATCTAGCTAAGCGAAAGCTTGATAACCTAATGTAACAGGCTTGAACATCAAAACTCAGCTAAAACTCATTTATGTGACAATTGGCTCATAAATGTCTGCTGGGCAGATGGTGTTAGTTTTAAAAGAGAGACATAGTTTGCCTGGAGAATTTCAGAGAAGTCTGGGCATCATTGTGAGATTCTGGTAAAGGAGAAAGGTGTCATTTCCTTGACAGTCCCAGCGGTTTCTGCATTCCTGTTTGCATGACAGATGCCATGAACAGATTGACGTGTAAAGAAAGGTGAGGTACAAGAAAAGCATGCATTAGAACTCATTAGCAGGAGTTAGACAGGCTCTGCAGGGAGCCCCTCAGAAGCATTTTGATGTATAGGGAGTATTTAACATTCTTAATAAATGTGCTTTTTAATATGCTGCAGTTAGATTTACCTATGTAGCACTTGTCTAAGTGGGAAAGAAAAATACCACAGTTCACTGATAAGCAAACTTCCATGAATACAGAGCAGAAATTATTCAGTCTCCCATACAATTTTCCATACTCAACATGTCTTGCTATTTCTTTTATTCTCTTTTCACTTGGAGGGGAAGAAAAAAAACCCAACTAATCCTCTACTACCCACTACTATTAAAAAATAGAACACAACATCAAAGAAATAACATTATATAACGATAGTTTTTTCTATTTAAAACACATTTTCCTTTGTTTTATTTCCTTCTGCAATGTGAAATCTAAAGATTTCTGGTGCGATTAGAAAAATAAAATAACACACTTTGCAAAGGTTATTGTGTAATTGACCAAGGCTATTTGAAAGAGTATTTTTGATACTTGAGGAAGGAATATGGTCTCTTTGTCAACTAATAATCTGGATATAGCTTTCTCCTTTTGAGATTTATCTATTTGTGTTTTCTAAGCAGCGAATGCTATGTGTTTTATTCATAATCTCAAACAAGTTCCTCCATGCTTGGTGAGAGTCTGATATCACTCATAATAAACACTGTTTGAAGATAATGAAAACCTAAAAGGGAATTTGATGCTCTCTATTGAAGTGTTATGTTAAGAAAGGGCCATGAGGCAGTAGTCTCTGTAAATCATGAAGGAAGGACTAATGGAAAAGACTGGTTGCATTGCCCACAAGCAAAATGCCAAGGGTACCATGTCTGAATCGCCATCAAGTATGGTCCATTACGCACAGGCACGCGTGCGCATGAGCACACACACATACATACACACACACACACACCATGCAAAAGCACATGCACACATACAAAAACACACAGAAGCTTTCACAAAAACTTTCCACAAATTATTTATAGAAATATAGCAGCAACAATCTTTGCCTATTCTAACGTAAATGTTAATGCACAATATAACAGAGGATATAATGATTTCCATCAATTTTCAACTAGTTCCATTCTGAATATTTCTCTCTGTAGTTGAGGAGATGGAAACTAAGGAGATCATGTTTGCTCATGCTTCTTTATCATCTCCTCACATCACGCTGCTCTGCTCTCCTAACACCCAGGCAATGGATGTGCCATTTCTTACTCAGGATGGCAACACTTAGCCTCCAATCCAAAGCTGTCTTCTTAGTACCTCCTTACTTAGTTCTTCTTCTCTGAGGTCGTTTATAATCCTGCATCTTGTGTTCACAGTTTTCCTAACTATGAATAATACTGTTGACTTCCACACAACCAAACCTGCTTTTGTATCTGAGGGTCATTTCACCTAGATGAAACATGGTAAAATGTCTTATTGCTGTTATTTGCCAAATGCCTGTTTCTTTGTTCATTTTGGACATGTGTTCTTTGCTGAACTCCTAAGTGCGGAAGTGTCTTATACAAAGATCCAAACTGTTTATTTTTTTTTTTCACCTCCACTAAGTGCTGGCCAACCTAAACCACTGATCAACTTTAATCATATCATTATAAACTCTTATAATTATGTGTACTGAATTTGTTTATGTAAATGTTTTACCATCTTCCTACTTCGTTTTATTGTCTTAATCTCTGACACATATATTGAAGCCATCCCAATAAATTGTCCCCTGAGATTTTCTTTGTGTTTCCATTGATCATTTTCTTGATAGCTTCATTGTTGCTATTTGTTGAATTAAATAAAATGAATCCACCCTGCAAACTCGCTTTCCTGTTGGGCCATGTTTTTGAGCCGTTACCATTACTAAGCTCCTTACCATTACTAAGCTCCGGCGGGTTTTTGTTGTACTCTACTAGCAAGCTACATCTTGCTCGCAAGCAACTCTTTACATACTCCCACAATCATTTATCTAAATAGAGCCTATTACCCAGTAAATAAAGCATGACTCTTAAGGCCTTAATATCCAATCAGATTTATATAAAAATAAATTCACAATTTATAAGGTGCTAATACAATAATTTCAGAACCAAATAATAAAGACAATATTCTAACCCAATTAATCTCTTTTGTAAGAACCTTTGCTTGGTTATATAACCTCGTGAGGTCTAGTTCACCCTCATTGTCTGCATCCATGATGACAGGACATTTTTCCTCCTGCTTCTGACCCTTCTCCTCCTCCAACTCTAGCTCCACCTCTCTATTTCTGTCCAATCACAGACTTGTCATTGCCCTAATGTAATTAGACAAAGAAAATGCTACAGCACTTCATTTCTTATTGGAATTTCCAGTTATAGTCCCATTGTTTGATAATGTTTATCTGAGGCAATGACCCTATATTGTGAAAAATTCTGGTCATATATTTGGACAGTTTTGTCTAGAGGTCAATGACCATGTATTCTGGTGTCACAAAAAGGTAATTCCAATTCACTCTGTCTCACAATATTGACCAACTGTTGCTAACCAACTGAATTATTTAATGCAGCAGCCTTTTATTTTATTCAAATTTTGTTGCTATAGAATTCACTATGACAAGCAAACTGGTCTCTTACTCGCAAAGACCCAGATGCCTCTAAGATTAACAGTAAGTGCCACCAAGCCCATTCCTTAGCATCTCTTCTAACCTGTCAGCCAGAGCTTTTTAATCTGAATATACAGACATAAGGTTATCTAATGACTCATGAAATTTGCAAGTCTGGGCAGTGATTCTCAACATGTAGTATATATGAGAATCTCCAACATGTCTTATTAAAATGAAAATTGTTGTGTACCATTCCAGAGTTTCTTATTCAATAGATGTGGAATAAGAACTAATAATTTGATTTTGTAACAAATTCCTAGGAGTAGAGTTTACACTTTATTAATCACTAGTCTAAGAATATAATTTTTCTTCAAACATGTTTTCACAAGGATTCAGTGATACCATAGGAGAACATTGACATTCCATTTTTTCCTTTCCTTTTCTTCTGTTTCAATTTATTTTTCATGTAGTGTCTTATCTTTAGAGGAAAAAATGATACCAACAACATCAGGGTTAAATACCCCCTTAAACCTATGAAGGTTGAGGGATAACATTCCTCATGCTTGGACCTTTGAAAAATACATGGAGAGTACTTAGCAAGATGAGGATTGGTATACTACTAAGAAATAAAAATAAAGGCATGTTTAGGTCTGGTCATTGTTGTGTGTTTTGCAACTCTGCCATACTCTTAACACACTCCAGCAATGCTATTTGCTGTTATCCTTGTAAAGACTCTCATTTATGATTTCCCATAAATAGAACATAATTTTCCTTCTTACCCCACCAAAAAGTATTTAAAATCTTGCATGTATAGTCTCTAAAGTTGGTATGGCCAAAACCAAAAGGCCATAGTAAGAAAAAAAGTAGCTAAGCTTCTGGCTGAGTAAGAAGTAAACATAGTTTTCTTTAGGGTGATAAAATTATTAGCTCATGTCCTTGAACATAACCCCTCTTATTTTAACTTATGAAAAAATTATGTCCTTTTCCTAATTCCAAAACTATGAAAAAATTCTCTCATTTCCAGAAGAAATTATGCTAGTCATTTTTCCTCATATTTCTTTATTTATAACCTTCATTGCTCATTTAGCAACTTTAAATCTGACTATAAATTTAGTCAAATCTATCTAATTTACCATATATAATTTCATGTTTATGAGTTCAATCAAAAATTAGCTTACGCAGTATCTGATCTTTAAAAATATAAATGCCATGTAGATATTTACAGAGCAATACATATTCATCTATTTAAAAGTCTGAATGCCATGTAAGTCTATAAGTTAGAACATAAATAATTTTAATACTACAAAACTGTTGACAGTTTTGATGGTATTTAGTATTGTGTCACTATAAGAAATGACCAAAGTGACATCAAGACATATTTATATTCATATGAGTTTGTTTAGTTATAAAGCATACAATTCCAGATGTGGAAATACTGAAACAAAGATACTTGTTTAATCAGATTGAGAAATACACTCTCTAGAATGGCACCACTGCAGTGGGTAATGCCCTACAGCTCTTGGGATTACCTCCTGGCAGAGTAAATGCCATCGTTCTTTCATCCTTGAGTAACTGAGTAGGTAAAAATTACTTGTTGATACTAATGTACTTTGTATTTCTTTGTATATCATAGTTTGGGACTTTCAAACACCTACTTGCTAGACTTTTCTTTCTTGACACTTTTGTTCACTTGGGGGTATTCCTAAGGACAAAAATCATGAACATTACTGAGATACCAATATTGCCTTGGTAAATTACAAATATTATTTCATTTAGTCATCACTGCAAATTTATAAATAAGTGTTGTGAGAATTCACATCCTGTGATTGGCTTCCAGGAAGACACATGATAAACCTTTCATATATGTCATACTGTAAGTAACAAAGCCAGAACACAAACATGAATCAGCCAGAGACTAGAAACCATTTCTTTCCATCCTTTGGCTGACTTTTGAATTCCATGCTTCCTCCTACTGAATTTTCATCAGGCTTTCTATCTCGTCTAGATTTTTATAGCCTTCTGTGACTGTAATATTTAGCACTATTACCTAGTGTGTTTCTGAACAGAGAGTTTTATAATATACATCTGATTACTATTGTCTTGGGTTGAAGTCCTTTTGCTTACTTCATATTCCTATATAGGAATATGAATGCCATCTTCTGCCACATATGTGACCAATTACATGAGTCACTCCATGTGTATTCTTTGGTTATTGGCTCAGTCCCCAGGAGCTCGGAGGGGGTGGTATCTGGCCTATTGACACTGTTTCTTTCTCCATGGGGCTGCAGACCCCCTCATCTCCTTCAATCCCTTCTCTAACTCCTCCATTGGGGACTCCCAAGCTCATTCCAATGGTGAGCTACAAGCTTCCTCCTCTGCATTTGTCAGGTGCCGGTAGAGCCTCTCAGGAGACAGCCATATCAGGCTTCTATCAGCAAGTACTGCTGGAATCCACAATAGCAGTTATACCATTACATGTCTAAAATACTCATTTAATAATTTGTTTCACTTACCATATTTAAGCTTGATTTTGTAAAGTCAGACATTGTGCCATATTCATTCTATATCTAGTATTCCTACATTTTTGCATATATTAGTCCTTTACATGAACAAGTTAATGTAAACTTTTTGAAAAATATTTAATTTTTAGGTTATAATATAGTAACATAATTTTCCTCTCCTTTTCCTCCCTCCAAGCCCTCCCACAAACTGTCCTTGCTCTTTTTAAAATTTATGATTTCTTTTCTTAAATTAAGTGTTGTCTCTCTCTTTCTCTCTCTCTCTCTCTCTCTCTCTCTCTCTCTCTCTCTCTCATACACACACACACACACACACACACACACACACACACACACAAAGGGCTGATAATCTGCTAATCTGCTATCTGGTACTAGATGACCAATTGGGATGCTCCTCCCTGGAGAAGACCTTCTCTCTAGCTTTCCCTATGTGACTTTAGTTCTTTGTGCAGGTTTTGCAGACTCTTGTTTTTTCCTCCTCTCTCCCCTCCCTATATACTCTAACATATTTATTGTGTTTGTCTATGTTCTGCTCATGTTTAAGTAATCATATTTTTAAGACTGTGAGTAACTTCTGACATTCCTATGAGATACGATCTCACAGCAAACTCACAGATCCTCTGGCTCTTACAATTTTTATGCTCACTCTTTTGCAACAATCACTAATTCTTAGGTACGAAATTTGTTTTGTAGTTATACCCTCTGGGCCCAGACTCAATAAGGCTGTATTTTCATTGGTTGGAGTTTTCTATAATTGGTCTCCTTTTAAAAAGAGAAGGTCCACTGGTGAGGAAGGAGAACTATACTAGTTTACAAGTATAAGGACAATTATTTCAAATGTAGTTAGAGATTATGCTTGATTTGTAAAGTGGTACTTGGAAGTTCTTCTCCAAGACCTCATTAGCGTTTAAGATTATTGTGCCATACTGGTCTTTGTTGCATAGGTCTCATACCTGAGTTGGATTGTTAGTGGCTTCTCTGATTTGAATCCTTGCATGGTGCCTTCTTGCATCCTTCTTGGTCCTCAAGAAAGAGGTTTGTGAGTTCTAGTTCAGTGGACTCTAACACAGTCCTTTGGGGTCGTGTGTCTGAAGTTCATGGAATGTTCAGCAATGGGGACTTTGCTTCCATCTCTAGGGACAATCTAGGTCAATAACAATAAACTATAATGATCTGGGAGTATAGTTTGCCAAAGATGATAAAGAGACTAAATACATTTATCACTTTAAAGTAACTCATGGATTTGTATTTTAAAGGTTTACATCTCACACACATTTCTACCATTTAAAAATATTTTAAAAAATGAGTATATCATTTTAATAGTACAATAGTACAAAATAAGAGAAACCCCCCAAAATTTACCAGTAACACCAAAATTATTAAGAGAATTTTGGCTAACTATCAAATAGGCTTATTTTGCTTTGTATTTCTTTCAGTACCAACTTGCAGTAATTTGATATTTTAAAATCTCTATTATTTAAATATTTTCATTATCTAAAGCATAATGGCAAGGATACATGTTTACTTATCATAAATTCTCTTTAGAGTGTTTTTTGGAGAAAAGACAATTTTACATAGTTTATCGAAATAATTGTTTTGTCTATTTACCTTTGTTATTTAGAATCTTAAAAGCTCATTTTAAAGGCAGAAATGAATTGTTTTCATAAAAAATGTGGGGACATTAAATAATTGAACTATCTATGCATAATTTAGATAACTGCTTTCAGAAGATCTCCTGTTTGATGGAAGCAGGAAAAAGGAAAATTAAGTGCTGTGTACTGCTAGACAATTGTGTTTTCATAAATTTGAGGCATGTTGTGATAATTTTCACAAATCTGTCAATAGTAGGCCAAATTACCAGTGCCACTATGAAAAATCTATGAAATGCTTATGAAAATTGCACTATTTGTACTTTGTCTATTCGGATAGATTCAATTACAACTAGTCAATTTGAACATTAAGATAGTATATTCAATTTTAAATGCCAATATAAGCCACAGGAAGGCCTCACTTCCATCTCATATGGTATCCAAACACTTAGTCAAATCAGGAAACAAATGGAGAAAAAGAGGTTTGGGAAGCCAGCCTAGCAGAAGCCATTCATTCAAGTCCTGTCACGCTGAGGGTACTATCAGCACACAAAAACATTTTAAGTTACTATGTACAAAAGTAGTCAATTGACAAGACAAACTGAACTTCTCTAGATTTCCCAACACCTTAAATAAAACAGCTAGAGTAAGAATCATATTTGGAAACATCTAGACCTAATATAGTAGCATGGTAAAATGATTTATTATATGCAGCACCTCAGTGGAGTCAGAGATAGAATTCTATAAGTAAATGCATTATTTATTTATACACTAACTCCCTCAAGTACCTTGAATAAAGGGTATCTATAATTATTCATATACCAGTTTGGGTTCAGTTTTTCAGAAATGAGTTCTAGTACATTTATATCATGGTACCAAAAGAGAGTTAAGAAAAATCAAATAATAAATTTCCCAAATCAAAACAAGCTTCCTGTCCCCCAGAATTCAGACTTTTAGAAGTGCAAATATAAGACTATAATACCAAACTGTATGGTTGTCTGTAGGCAGATTTGTACCTCCGTTCTTTCTGGGTAGAAAAGATATTCATACACCTGAAAAAAATTAGAGACTATATCTGTATAACTTCAATTTTATATTCTGTAGTTCTACTGGTTTGAAAACAATGGTCACCTCTGAAATATGTATAAAGATAATGATAATAAAAGGAATAGTTATGTGTAAAAGATAATAATATGTCTTCTAATGTTAAATTCAGAATTCTGCCTGCATTCACACACAAAAGTTTCTTACTCTAAGAATTCAGGTAGTAATGGCATAAATGAACTAGATAAAGGAGAATCTTGTCACATCTCTTTTCCAGCTCCAAGTCAAGGCCTATGGATGAGGCTACATAATGTAAGTGTTCTTTGTGACAATTGCTATACTAGTAACATGTGTCTGCTGTTGTGACATCTGAAGAAACAATACCTTCATTATCCTGAGGCCTAGGAAAACATTTTCTGAGGACCTTACACCCAAGCAGAGGTGTGAGGGGTGAGTTTTCTTTCAGTTGGCTTACTTAAGAGCTATCAAGCTGTTTCTATAGATGGGGAAGGAAGCAGAGGCTATATCCATGATATTGCTAGTTTTGAATACTGGAAACTCACCAACTACAGCTGTAGCTGTGAACAAAGGAAAATGGACGAGGTTCTGAGGATGTCACATCTTGGAATAAGCAGCTTTAGTAATTGCTTCTGCTCCCTTTCAAGAGTTCCCGGTGTATTAGCACTGCTGTCCTACCTGGGAAGCCTTGCATTCGTATCTATCTGCATATTTGTTCATCTAGGATAGAGGTTAATATGAAATGTGATTTCAAAGCTCTGAAAACTATTTTAGTTGACCTCATTGTATAAAACATTTTGGAAAGCTTAGTGGTAAATGTTTGCATTTGTTGCTTTTCAAGATACACCTCAATTAAAAAGCTTCAAAAGTGTTGTCTTTGACCAGCTATAGACTCAGACACTGAAATTCTAAATAGACCGCAGTGGCAGTTACAATATTTGTGGAGTCTAATACACACGAAATAGTAATAGAAACAATCATCTCTAGAGGATGGCAGACACTACACCAGGTGAGCCAAGGCAATGAAAGGTTTTTTTTTTTTCCTGAAAACAAAGGAATTGGGGATTTGCCTATCTGCAGGGATAAAATGAAAGATCTAACTGGGAGAGAAATGAAGAGCATGGTAGCACTGAGCTGATAGTTTGAACAAGGTCAATATCAAAGCCTTAAAATAAGTTCCAAAATTTCAAAGTCAAAGAAAAAAAGCAAGAGGGGAGACTGACAATATTAAAGATGACTGGTTGTCTGAAATGGTTGGGGTTTGTGGGCTAGTTTATTTAGTTTCACTATCAATGACCATTGAAAGAGTTCCCTACCAGACTAAAACACTGAAACAAACCACATTACATCCATCCTCCACAAAGAACTTGATCTTTGCTTCTTTAATCAACAACTGAATTACTGGTCTCATGCCCTAAGGAGCTATGAGATTCTCTATTCATCCTATGAATCTGGTCTTTCTTGCTAACAATTTGATCTTGTGATAAAATTCAGTGGACTGGTCTTTGATATGGAAGCAGAAAATGATAAATAAATTTAAAAAGTTATTTTCTATGAACAGTTCTTCATATGTGTAACTCATAACAACTCCACGAGATGGAGGCATGTTTGTTTTAGATGCTCTCCCCCTTCCTTTCCACATTCTTGTTCTTCTTCCTCTTCTCCTTTGCTTCAGAAGTGAAACACCAAATATGACAACTCTATCTAGGCATCAGAGACTCTGGTCCTTTGATATATTTGGTTCAGTGACAGTATAATAACAGGAACTAGATTAAGATATATAATACTCATTTAACATAAATCTTGCATATTTAAGTTTTTATATTGATAATAAGTTCACTTTGTTTCCCTAAAAGATCATAGTTATGCAGGAAAGTCTATTTAGTAAATGAATATATCCTCTTCATAATTTTGTTTTTCCTTATACTTTTATATTTACCTGTTTGATTGTTTTAAAGGTATTTTTATATTAATCATTTATATAAAGTAATTGAAAAAATTTTCATATAAAATACATTGTTGTTTTTCTTACTTAAATTGGTTTATATAGGATGTCACAAAATGGTTTCATTATAAATGTTTGAAGTACAGAGGGGAAAAATTCATGAGACCGTCTCCTAGGGGAGGGAATGGCAGTTGAGATCATTTGTGGGAGAGGAACTCATTCTCTTCAGTGATGAAAGCACTGGTTTCTACACATTGTACAGTGGATAGCTTCACACACATGCCCATCTAAGTGTATGAAATTTATCAAAAATACACTAATAAAAAAGTTCTTGTTTCTATAAATTTCAAAAGGCTTTTGATGATATTGTTCCTTGGATTTTTTTTTTTTTAATTT
>NW_022196915.1:67529166-67532018 GCF_008632895.1 Mastomys coucha
CACAGAGATAGTTTCCTAATTAACAAGATCAGAAATGATAAAGGAGACATAACAACAAACACTGAGGAGTTCCTTGGATCTTAATGTTTTCCATTGTTCCAATGATTTTTAAGTGTACTGAGAAAAAGTACCAGAAGCAAAGCGGATCAAAGACACAAGATCACCAAATTCTTATAAAAATGAAAACATAAGAGAGAGTGGAGCTCAACAAAAGCTTTGTCATCAGCGTATAGCTATTCCCCCTAACTGGTGTATAAACAGAGAAATGAAAACTTTTCATCAGAGTGGATCCCAGCTCCAGGACTCAGAGGCAGCACTCAAGACAGCAAGTGTTGGAACACAGAGTTTCCAGGTGCCACTGTCACCCCAGTGGGTGGACTACCCAGTCCTACCCACTTTATTACCTGAAGTAAAAGCTCCTGATTTGAAGCCCCTATACATAGTCTCTGTGACTTTTATACATAGCTAGTCCCTCTTCCATATCTGAGTCATGTAGGATAAGCCACAAATTAACTAAGCCTGTTTCCTTAAGATGCAGTACATCCCTGACCCAGGGAACCATTAAGAAAAGAAACCCTGTGTTTTTTTTTATTTGTTTTTGTTTGTTTGTTTGTCTTTTTCCTGTTGGGCCTAAAAGTCTTTGTTTCAAACTCATACTATGTTACTAGCATTACTATAGGTCTATTGTATGAAAATGTTGCTTCACACATTTGTCTTCAAGTTTCTCTCTAATTTCTTCACCACGGGCCCCTATACCTCCAACAGCACCAATTTAACAGAAGGTAGTATCTTTGAAATCATGTGCCTTTCTCTTCAGCATGCAAGTAGGAGATACACTTTGAGGAGCATCTTCTCATTGACTACATCATCAGTATCTCAGTATTTCATGGTGTCTTGGTTTATTTTCCTATTGCTGTGACAAGATACTCTGACAAGTCAAGTTACTGGAGAAACAGTTTATTTGAACAAGCACTTCAAGGTGAAGTCCACCTTAGCATAGAAATGAACACAATGGAAGCTTGAATCAGGCATCCCCATTTCATTCACAATTGGGAAAGAGAGGGATGATAGAATACTAGTGATTAGTCCACTTTCTCCAGTCTATGCAGTCTAGGATCCTCTGCCCATAGAACCAGTCCACAGACATCAATTAAGGTATTCAAGATGATCCCCATAGGCATGCCCAGCAGCCCATCTCTAGGTGATTCTAGATTGGCAAATGGAAAATTTATATAATCTGATATCAGGGAGTGACACAGTACTTCCACAGTAGCTTGTTTCACAGGTACTTGCTCAGGGTCAAGTATAACCCACTTAGAAACAGAATATAAGCTTTTGTAAGTTAGGGTTGCCATTTGTCAGAATCTTTAACCACAGTATTAAAGAGAAGTCTGAGTCTAGATTCTCAAAATCAAGGCATATACATTACAATGAAAGCTGTACAGAATCTGTACATTATAGACTGAGATTATAGACTGCAGGATGCTAACATTATAGTCATAGTAGAAATTAAAAATAAACAGTGATGTGTGTGTGTTGTATAAGATTGAAAAGTCTAAGAAAATAAATTTATAATTTTATACACAAATAATGGTATTATATTTTATTCTTTATACAAAAGTATGAGAAGGGAAACATCCTCTTAAAAAGATGTTTGAGAGAACTCAGGGTTCCAGGGTAATTGAGACTGCTGGGCCTTCTATATGGTCACCCTTCTCCTCAGCTTCTTTCAGCCTTCCGCAATTCAACAACAGGAGTCAGCTGCTTCTATCCATTGGTTGGGTGCAAATATCTACATCTGACTTTTTCAACTGCTTGTTGGGTCTTCCAGAGTGCAGTCATTCTCAGTCCCTTTTTGCAAGTACTCCATAGCCTCAGTAATAGTGTCTGGCCTTGGGACCTCCCATTGAGCTGGATCCTGTGGGGCAGTGGGCAGTTCTGACAGCTGGGGTCCAGTAGAGCAGCCATCTGAGAAACCCGGAGACCCACTGATCAAAGTAATTTTGTTCACAAGGGATGGTGATAGCTCCTGAGACCAATGGCTCAGATTTCAGCCCAAACCCCTCACAGCTGCCCCTGCAGGAGATGTGTGCTCTATCAGGCAGACAATGCCTCAAGCTCCCAGCATTCTAGCTGGACCTTACACATAGTCATCTGACCACAAGCCAGGCATGCACGCCCCATACAACATAAGGGGCAGTTTTCCCCCCACCTTACTCTCTTACTCTTACTCTCTCACTTTCCCTCTTACTCTTACTCTTGCACTCTTACACTTTTGCTCTCTTGAACTCTTGTTCTCTTGCTCCGCACTCTTTTACTCTTCTCCTCTTACTCTTGCTCTCTTGCACTCTTGCACTCTTGAACAATTGCTTCTTGCACTCTTGCTCTTGCTCCTCACTCTCTTACTCTTACTATTGCGATCTTGCACTTTTGCACTCTTGCACTCTTGCTCCTCACTTTCTTACTCTTCTCCTCTTACTCTCGCACTCTTCTTCTTTACTCTCTTACTCTTCTTCTCTTGCACTCTTACACTCTTGCTCCCCACTCTCTTGTTCTCTTGCTCTTCCCTCTCTGACCCTCACTCTCTCTTGCTCTCTCTCTCCTCTCTGCTCTTTGTTCTCTTCTATTGCTTTCCTCCTCTACTTTTTCTCTCTCTTCTTCCTCTCATTTCCTTCCCTTTACTTAACCAGCATATTTTCTCCTTCCTACAATAAAAGAACTCATTTATACATCACCTCCTTTTTAACTAACGCGCGCCATGCAGCAACAGGTCAGTACCTGTGGGGAGAGAGAGAACCGGGCCTCGGCAGCAGGACCCTGCCTCCAGGGAGAGAGAGAAAGAGAAAGCCTCA
>NW_022196915.1:67532028-67535181 GCF_008632895.1 Mastomys coucha
CCAACCCCTCCACATGCGCTTCAGGAACGACAGGATCCCACTTAGCACCTGTCACTGGACCTTCTTTTCCTCAGGCTCCTCTCCATTTCCATCCCTGTATTTCTTTCAGACAGGAAGAATTATGGGTCAGAGTTGCGATTTTGGGATGGCCCCCCGTCTCCCACATTTGATGCTGTGTCTTCCTGCTGGAGGTGGGCTCTATAAGTTCCCTCTCCCTACTGTTGGGCATTTCATTTAAAGCCCCCCCCAACATCTGAGTCCTGTGAGCTTCTCATCTCCAAGGTCTCTGATGCATTGTGGAGGGTCCCCCCAACCTCCTATTTCCTGAGGTTTCCTGTTTCCACTCTTTCTGCTAGCCATCGGGTCTTCAGTCCTTTTCCCTCACCCATACCAGATCAGTTTCCCTTCTACCTTCACTTCCTTACCCTGTCCACTTTTCCTCCGAGGTTCCTCCCTTCCTCCCAAACTTGTGGTTGCTTTCTTCTCCCTCCCAAGTGGGACTGAGGTGTCCTCACTTGGACACTTCAGCTTGTTAACCTTTTTCGAGTTCTGTGGACTGTATCTTGGGTATTCTGTATTTATTTATTTATTTATTTATTTATTTATTTATTTATTTATTTATTTTTTGCTAATATCCACTTATTAATGAGTACATACCGTGCATGTCGTTTTGGGTCTGAGTTACCTCACTCAGGATGATATTTTCTATTTCCATCCATTTTTTCTGCAAAACTCAGGATGTCTTCATCTTAGTAGGTGAGTAGTATTCCATTGTGTAAATGAACCACATTTCTGTATCCATTCTTCTATCATGGGACATTTAGCTTGTTTCCAGCTTCTGACTATCACAAATAAGGCCTCTGAGCATAGGGGAACATATGCCACTGTGGCATGGTGGGACATCATTTTGGTTTATTCCCAAGAGTAATATAACTTGGTCTTCAGGTAGATCTATTTCCAATTTTCTGAGGAATGTCCAGATTGATTTCCAGAGTGGCTGTACCAGTTTGCAATCCCACCAGCAATAGAGGAGTGTTCCTCTTTCTCCACATCCTCTCCAAAATGTGTTATCATCTGAGGTTTTGATCTTAGACATTCTGACTGGGTAAGGTAGAATCTCAGGGTTTTTTGATTTTCATTTCTCTGATCACTAAGTTCTTCGAACATTTCTTTAGGTACTCCTCAGCCATTCGAGATTCCTCAGTTGTTAATTCTTGGTTTAGTACTATACACCAAGCTTTGATTGTGTTGTTGGTGTTTGGGATTAGCTTCTTGAGTTCTTCATAAATTTTGGATATTAGCCTCCTATGGGATGTGGGGTTAGTGAAGATTTTTTTTTTCAATCTGTTGGTTGCTGATTTGTCTTATTGGCTATGTCTTTTGCCTTCCAGAAGCCTTCCAGTTTCATGAGGTCCCATTTATCAATTCTTGATGTTAGAGCATTGGAGTTCTGTATAGGAAATTTCCCCCAAGAGCCTTGAACTCAGCTTCCTTTTATTTTAAATTTTTTTTTTATACAGTTTAGACCATTGCCAATAGATAGCACCACCAACAGTGGGCTAGGTTCCAAACCTTAATCATTCATCAAGAAAATGCTCCATAGGCTTACCTACAGGAAATTCTGATGGAGGCTTTTGTTTCAGAGTAAGTTCATTTTTCCTATATGATGCTAGGCTGTGAGAAGCTGACAAAAACTAAGACATTCTTTTTATGTTTATCTACATTTTTTAGAAAGAAATTTACATTACTGGGGATTGTCCCCCTTTGGTTAGTTCTTCTCCTTACCCTACAAAATAATATTTTTATTATGATATTTTCAAACAGGTATCACTATACTGTGTTCTCACAGTTTGCCTACACTGCTGAACTCCAAGGCACCAACTATCTCCCTTCAAGCTGGTTACATTTACTGTATAGGAAGTCTTAAATTTCTTGTAATCCTATTAAATACCTTGTAATTATATTCAGCCATTATTGAGTATATTTCTGTACCACTTAGAAAATGTTTACAGAAATCTTGAAGAATTTTAAATCTTTTTCCCTCTATAAACTGCAAAGATCCATGAGTTAAGTTTTTCGACTCCTGCTCAATTAAATGAGACAGAGATGTAGAAAGTGAGATCTAGATTTCTTTTTCTACCTGGGGAACCCCAGTTTTGCCAGCACCATTTGTTTAAAAAAAAACTGTATTTCTTCATTGTATATTTTAAATGAAATAAAATTTTATTAAAATGATATTACACCTAGAGCTATAACTATGTAATGTTACTTTATTATAAATTAAGGGAATTCTATAAGTAGATATTCATTTCTATTTTATTTTCAAACCATAACAGAAAAATCAGTTGTGTCTAAAAGATTACTAAGGAAACTAAAATAACTAGCACATTTTTCTTCTTTCTCTTATTTCTGGGATGGTGATTTGATTATAATGTTTATCCCTTGTTACTCTTTACTCCCTACAAATGTTCTCATATACCCCTCCACATTGTCTTTCAAATCCATGCCCTATTTCTTCATTAATAGTTATTATTTGCATATGTATTATATACAGGTATAATTCCTAAATATAAGCTGCTGGATTCATATAATGCTATTTGT
The DNA here is from genome assembly GCF_008632895.1 of Mastomys coucha. NCBI lineage: Eukaryota > Metazoa > Chordata > Mammalia > Rodentia > Muridae > Mastomys > Mastomys coucha. Next base: position 67,534,630 of record NW_022196915.1, read on the forward strand.
ATGTATGGTCTCATGGCTGACTCTTTGTCAATGGGCCTTTGTCATATACTAGGTTGGCTGTAATTTTATGGGTTAATACTGAATCTTTTATTTATATTTCATTGTCTGCATTTTTTTGTTTCAGTAATATGCTCATTGTTTTGATGCTGTCACTCCATAGTATAAATTGATACCAGATATTGTGATATCTCCATTATCAAACAAAACCCAATTTTGTTTGTTTGCTTGCCTTGGTTTGTTTTTTGCTTATATATAATTTTATGGTTGCCTTTAGAATCCCTAAAAGAAAAGATTGTTATTTAGATTTTGATTGGTACAGCATTAAGTCTTTTTCTCACTTTCAAATATATGAGCATTCAAATATATGAGCTTATGCAGGACATTCTTTCTTTCCTCTTCCTTCTCTTCCTCCTCCTTCTCCTCCTCCTTCTCCTCCTTCTTCTTCCTCCTCCTCCTCTTCCTCCTCCTCCTTCTCCTCCTCCTTCTCCTCCTCCTCCTTCTCCTCCTCTTCCTCCTCCTCCTTCTCCTCCTTCTCCTCCTCCTTCTCCTCCT
>NW_022196915.1:67535247-67544623 GCF_008632895.1 Mastomys coucha
CTTCTTCTTCTTCTTTAGGGCAGTGGTCTGTTCAGGCAACCTAAGCTCAGTCAAGTAATAGGTCTGAACCCATGTGACCCAGTTGGCAATACCTTTGCCTGCAAGAGACAGAAGGTGTTTGACCAGAACTCCCGAGTCTTTGGTTCCTGTTTCAGTTACAACCTCTCTCACCTGCCCTCACAGGAGATGTGTGCTCTATCAGGTAGACAATGCCCCAAGCTCCCAGCATTCTAGCTGGATCCTACCCCCAGTCTTCTGACCACAGCCAGGCATACCTTAACCCACAGTAGCCACACCTCACACAATATAAGGGGTGGTTTGCCTCCTCCTCTCTCTCTTGCCCTCTTCCTCACCTCTCTTGCTCTTTGCCCCTTCTCCTGCCCTCTTTCTTCTCTTGCCTCCTTCCTCTCTCTCCTGCTCTTTGCTCTCTTTCTCTTGCCTTCTTTCTCTCTTGCTTCCTTTCTCTCTTGCTTCCTCTCTCTCTTGCTTCCTCTCTCTCTTGCTTCCTCTCTCTCTCTCTCTCTCTCTCTCTCTCTCTCTCTCTCTCTCTGTCTCTCTCTCCTCCTTCCTCTCCATTCTTTCTCTCTACATGACCAGCCTATTTTCTTTTTCCTATAAAAAAATATGTCACTTATGCATTGCCCCAGGCACTAGCAGCAGAGAGCTCCAGGCATCAGTAGCAGAGAGCTTCAGGTATCAGCAACAGAGAGCTCCAGGTATCAGCAGCAGAGAGCAGCAGCCAGGCAGCAGGAGAGAGACACAGCTCCACATTCTTCTCCTTCTCCTTGTTCTTCTTCTCCTCTTCCTCCTCCTCTTCCTTCTTTTCTTCCTTCTCTTTTTCTTTGTCCTCCTCCTCCTTTTCCTCCTCCATCTTTCTTCTTCTTCTTCTTCTTCTTCTTCTTCTTCTTCTTCTTCTTCTTCTTCTTCTTCTTCTTCTTCTTCTTCTTCTTCTTCATTTCTGATTTTTGTGACAGAGTTTCTCTGTATAAGAGTCCTAGCTGTCCTGTAACTTACTTTGTAAACCATGCTGGCCTCAAACTCACTACATCTGCCTGCCTGTGCATTAAAGGGAGCTTGCATCTCCAAAGGCAGGATAGAGACCATTCTTAGTCAAACAACCATAGTTCCTTATCCTTGTATTGCATATCCCCCAACCCAGTGAGCCATCTCCACAACCTGAGAAAGAAGTTTTTGCATGTACCTTTTTCCCCCAGTAAATTTGTTATGTCTATATGCTGCGGATGCCAGTAAATTTGGTTTACTGATTTTGTGTCATGTACTGTGACTTTGCTGAGAGTGTTTCTGAGGTCAAAGAGATTCTTGAGACAATCTCTACAGAGAGGCTTAAAAGCACAGGATCATGTCATCTGCAAATAGGGATGATTTTACTTGTTCTCTTTTAATGTCCACTTATCTTTTTATTCCTCCCTTGGCTAATTTCTTTTGCTAAGACTTGGATCACTGTATCAAACCAGAGTGGAGAGATAGCAAGCAACATGTTCTTGTCTTAGATATTACAGGAAATGCTTTCAAACTTTTTTCCACTTAGTATAATACTAGCTATAGGATTGTAATTTATACCCTTTGGTATATGGAGATTCATTCCTTCTATTCCTAATTTCTTGAGGATTTTTATCATGATAGGATGTTAAACTTTAAAGAGGCAATTTTTGCATCCATTAAATTGAATCTCTAGATGTGATAAAGAAGAAACTTAGCCAAAATACTTCACAATATAGGTCTGAATAAAAACTTTCTGGAAAAGATTTCAGTAGTTTAGGAAATAATCACAAATCATGGCATTAAATGGAATTCAAAAGCAAAGTGAACAATTAGTACAGTGAAGAGAAACATTGAGAATAAAAGTAAATCTTTCTTAGTTATATATGAGATAGAGAATTAATATCATTGAAAACTCAAAGTTAAACATAGATGATAAATAAATTGAAATGACTAATCTAAAAAATAATGAATACAAAATGTCCAATATATATTTTAAAACTGTTCAGTGTCTTTTTCTTTTTATAATGGAAATGTAAATTAAAAGAACATCAAGATTTCATATCACCATAGTGAAAATGGATGTTATCAAGATACAGTAATTCAGGTTTGTCACTATTGGGCATAAGCCCAAAGGAATCTAAACCAGGGTATCACAGGGAGACACACATAATGACATTGATTTCTGTGCTCTCACTATACCAAGATAAGGAACCATCCTAGAATACTATTATCAAACCAATAGTTGGAACAATGTTTGGTGTATAGACACAGTTTGATTTTATTTACCACAAAGAAAAAAATGGTGTGCCATTTTTCAGGAAAATGAATAGAACTGGAGACCAACATGGTCAAAAAAGAAAATTAACCAGATTAAGTCATATAGATATTGCTTATTTTCTCCCATGAGAGTATGGAATTAAAATCTTATTTTTATTATTTGTAAATTACATATATTTATAAAGAAGGTATATGCTCTTGAGTGCTGGAGGCTATTAGACTTCAGTCATTTCAGATCTACCTGGAGCTAGAGTTAGAAAAGGTTGTGAGATACGTAATGTGTGTTCAGGAAACTGATCACAGCTTATCTGTAAGACCAGTGTAAACTCTTAACCACTAAGCGTTTCTGAGTGCATGCTTTTATGTATGTTTCTATGTAGAAAGGGACTATGGTGGGAGAGAAAGGTATAAAGAGAGGAAAAAAGGTATAACAAGTGTCAGTAATCAAATACAAATGCAGGATACATATATTGTTTTTCTTGTATACAACCATTCCTCACTCTTGTGTGTTTGAGTGTGTGTGTGTGTGTGTGTGTGTGTGTGTGTGTAAACAGAAGTAGATATATTTGTTAGAGAGAAGACCCAGAGAAAAGTAGAGGGAAGATATGAGATTACAGTTGAAGAAATCAAATATGAACTAGGTAAGCAATCTTTGAATCTCAGGTCTCCTTGGTATTAAAAAACCACAGCTGTTGCTAGCTCCTAAATATATGCACAAAATGCACAGACAGTCTTAATCACCAGTCTGGAAAGTTTCTTAGAAGCAGGTCTCAGAATGGGTCAGCTGTTTATTTCCAGATGATTGAAAACTCTGGCACATATGTTAATCAACCTGAAGCCACATGCGTGGGTTAAGAATGGGTAGCTTAGTAGGGTAAGTTGAGTTTCTAGTACTGATTAAGTTTTCCACATGCTTTTGTTGAGAATGCAATTCCTACTTAACTCATTAACACATTTAATTCCAATTATCCTAAATACTACCAAATGTGCAAAAACAAAATTTATCTAATTTTCCCTTTTGACCAGCATTCTCTGTTCTCTACACACCGCCATACTCTTTCTATAGACATTTTTGTAATGTGTGTTTTTTGGAATTCATTTCTTGTCATAAAACCATTCCTTAAGCTCTAAACACACATACACAATTTTCTTTGAACATGTTTGACATTATTTTATGTTCCCTTCAGACTCAGCACATTAAGCTCCCCAGGCATATTTCTAACAGGAACATGATATTCTGGCTTTCTGTACAACAGAGAGCTTAAAGATCTAATATGACTTTGGCATCCTCCTGACCACCTATCTCCTATTCCCACTACTTCTTCATCTATGCTCATAGAGTGTTTCCCTCCTAAGGTTTATGATATTAGACTCCAAGCATCTTCTACATGTACTTTTAACCTCTACAGTTATCTTCGGTTATGTGTAATGGGCATTGCTGTATAACTCACAAAGCTCTCTGTTTCAGAAACTTCAATCAGAATAAATGTGAAAAAATCCAATACTCCACACTGAAAAAGTCTTTACCAGAAACCAATCAATCTAAACCTTTCACTTTCAAATCTTTGAGAAGTCTTGGACTTTGTCAGCACCTCAAACTATTGGGCATCTGTTGATTTAAACTCTTCACACATAATCTTTGATCACAACTTCATTTGCCTTAATTTTAATTTCTTCCTATTCTTATGCTTGGGAAATCTCTCTGATGTTATTGAAGGCTTGAGTGCCTTCAATCTGATTCACTTCTAGACACACCATGCTGCTACTTAACAATTGCTTTTTGTCTTCTTTATTCTACTTATTGTAAACTTTTCCATTGGATCAATTTAACCATTGAATACTTTCTAATTCCCCAGGGTGCAAAGAAACCCACATGGTAAGTAAACTGATGCCAAGTAAACCAAAGTCACAGAAAAGTCAATGTGTATCTTTGATTTGCTCTCACTGTTTATAGTGTTACTTGTTTGTGTTCATTTTCCCTTTTTGGATTTCGGAGTAGGAGTTTCTAAATTTGATACAGTTTTCAGTCCCTGATTGTGGTGGTGCTTTTTCTTTACCTTTGTTGATTCAAGTAGAGTCAAGAACACAATACAGTCATTTTGAAGGATGTCTGGGGAATCAAATAGAAAGCTTTCGAAGAATAGGTGATCCTGAATTATCCTGTATATTCTGAAAAATCTTGATTATAATGCATTGCCAATTTTAAGACTAAAATGTTAAATTCAATTTAATGTTTGAAACCTATGGCCATTGAGATGGACCATTATTAGGTGAGATCACTTGGTAAACATAAGAACCTGAGAACTTGAGATCAAATTTCCAGGTTCCACTTACAAAAACAGGCAAGTTGGGTATGCCTAAATTCACATCAAATATAGGGATAGTGATAGATTTTGAGAGATGACTGTCTACCCAGAATATTAAAAACAGTAGCTTTTGGTTCTGTGAGACATTGTCTCAAGGCAGTAAGGAGGTAAGCAACAGACCAATTATTCTGGGCTTCACATACATGTGCATGGAGTCCTAAAAATTGAGCTGTATGTAACACACATACACAAACACAAATAATAATGATATTTCTAATGGCTAAATTTAAATAATTATATAATTCAAGATATAGTTGATTCTCATCATTTATGAATTTTATTATTCATCAGATAATTTACATTTAGTTGGGATTAAATAACATAACATTTTAAAACATTCAGTGGTATTTAAAGAGAAGCAAAACCTTAGAATTGCTAGATTTTATGTTATCAGCTAAACTAGCACCAGAAGAAATAATTTTCTATCATAAATCAAATTTGTTTTGTCATCACTTTTTGACCAAATTTAATACCTTCCATGCTTTTAGTTGATTTGACTATAAGAAAAAAATGGATGCCCAGTATAGTGTTTGAGGGTGTGTTACTCCTAAGCACAAGAAAGGTGGAAATGTCCACTAAAGAGGCAACATGAATACTACACAAGCTTTTCTCACACATGAGTTTTAAATCTGTTGTCACGAGCATAATGATGATTCTGAAGCATCCTGTAGCAGAAACACATATAAAATTGAATTATTGACAACTGACAAAGAAATTATTTCCAACGAATCACAAAAACTTCAACCCAGAATTCCCCTAGGAAGAGTAGCTGAGGCATGAAGTTTTATAGTGGTTACTGCAATAATAGGAAGGTGTCACAAGTAGATATGAAGACTATGGAAGACTAAGGATTAATATATGACCTGCCCCAGTACTCTAGTTGGTAAACAAAACAAAACAAAACAAAACAAAACAACCAAAACCCATGCACTAACAGCTACCTCAAACAACTACCAAGTCACTCAAAATAAAAACATTCAAAACAAAAAAGATTACATTAATAAAATATTATGGTAAATTGTCACTTTAAGCTAAAAATCAGAGATGTGTTAATTTAGTCTTTTAATATATATGTATATATATATATGTATATATAATGGGTGTGTATGTGTGCATGTGTGTGTGTGTTTGCAAGTACATGTGTGTCCTCCATTGCACTCTTATCCTCTTGCTCTTCCCAATAAACACTTTCTGTTTACTAACAAGTTTCTTTCCAGTTTCATTTATTTTTTATTTATTATTGGGACTCTTTTTAGCCCAGCCATGCCCCACAAAATTATATGCATGAATTGCATTCTGATTATACAGTGTTGAGGTTTGAACCCAGGGTTTCCTGAGTGCTAGGCCAGCATCTTACCAATTAAACTATTTACTTAGTCCTTCTGATGGTTTTCATGACAGCTTTGTATAGAAAAGCCAACTGAACAATCAGACTCCTCCATGTGCAGTCTGGTTGTTCAGGCAGCATGTGTATAGTAGAGGATTGCAAATTCAATCATCAATAGGAGGAGAGGAGCTCGGCCCTGTGAAAGTTCTGTGCCCCAGTGTAGGGGAATGCCAGGGCCAGAAAGTGGGAGAGGGCGGGGTGGCAGGCATGGGGAAGTGGGAGGCAACAGGGGTTTGTTTAGGTTGTTTTTGTTTGTTTCTTTGTTTTTTGGAGGGGAAACTGGGAATGGAGAAATTTACATGTAAATAAATAAAATAAAAAAAAAAAAGAAAAGCCAACTGGCTAGTGGACCAAAATATATCCCATTTCCTGTCTAGTTGCAAAATGACTACTTGGAAAGATACATTTCAGTAATAAGGGTCTATAAAAATTATTGCTCTACTAATGGGGTCCATTCCAGATGTTATATAAGCTAGATAGTATTCCCAAAGAAACACAAGAGAGTGAGAAGCAAGGAATTCAAATTTCTTAATAAATTTTTGTTTGATAATGTCATAAAATTGTACAGTCCTAGACTCATGTATTTTGATATCAGTATTATATTTACCCATAAATTAAGGAACAGAGAAGAAAATGAATAACTCTATCTAGAAGGGCACACATTAGCAACTACTACTGGGCAACCTGAATGTCCACCTCTTTTTTTTTAACTTAAAATTCAAAGAATGCCATTTTTTTGCCTCTTTCCTCTTGTTTTTCTATATAGTTTTAGGATTCTTTTAGATAAGTTATTAAGATCTTTAAAAAATATTCAGATAGTATTCTGAAACATAGGGAGAGCCTTGGTGTAAAGATAGCCTTATCCTGGTAGCCACGACAACAAAATGAGCAGAACTAGCTACATAAGATAAATATTTGTTTATTGTTCTAGTAATCAGCGATTCATACACAGATCATAATATGTGTAATTTTAGACATTAATTCCTCTGACTCCCATCTACAACCACAAGTGAACGTGGAAGAAATTCAAGTAAATGGGAAATGGAAAGGTAAATTAAACCAGGACTCTGTGATGCAGCTTTCATCAGTTGATGCATTACATTATGCAGTGGAACCCTGTGATGATGAGTTGTTTTAGAGTTATCCATACACATCTATGTAGCCACTCATCTATCCTACTGAAAGTGTCTAGGCAGTTATTACCAGATGAATGCACATTGCTGCTGTTGATTTGCCCCTAGCTTCAGTATTACAAAGGTTATAACTTAACTATTCTATGGCAATATGTCAAGTATGTTAACTCATCTTAAAATGTCTGTCAGAAAAGCAACTGAGAGCTAATACCATCTAAGAAAGGATTTACCACATGTAATCGTTATTGTAAATATATATGTATGTTTCCCACAGAATTTATATTTATCTCTAATGCATGTGTATTTGTTATGATCCTGGCTCCTGAGGTCCTGGACAGCTTGTTTGGTTCTGTCATACACAGCACACAGGGTCTACGAGGCTCAGCCTAGCTCAACTCCACACCTGTCACTCTACTTGGTGGTTTTCTGACACAAATGTTGTGGTCTCCATTACAATCTTCACCAATGGTCTCTCTAGGTAGAAAGATGCCACTGCTCTCCGTTATCCCCTCATGCCTCCAATATCAGTACTACTTAGTAGGCATCTTACAGATTATCAGGTTTGGCTTCTGGCACAAGGTAGAACCTTAGCCAGCTCTGGACCACAGTTTCAATTTGCTGAGAGTAAGGAAATTCTTCCCAAATGATTTTGCCTCAATGGTGATGTTCTCTTTTTAATTACAGCTGATCTGTCAGCCCCAGCTGTACAGTATTGATTATCCTAGTAAAACAAAGGCTTCTCTTTAATGGTCTGGTCTCTTGTTAATCACAACAAATCCTTTGGCTCTAGCTGACCAGAACAAAACTCTTAATATGAAAAAAGCACACACCTGGTCCTGATAGACTCCGTCCTTCCCCTGAACCTTACAAGCCTGGCTTCTATTCCTTGAACTGCTCTTACCACTGTATTTTTAGTTTCCGCAATAGCATACTAAGCTCTGATCATTTAATAGCTTATCTAGTCCAAAATTCAAAATCCTCTCACAATCCTTTTAAAGATTTGATCAAATCTGTTACAGAAGTTCCCCATGAATCTGCTTCCAATTTCTGTCTTAGTTAGGGTTTCTGTTACTGTGAAAAAAACATGATGACCACATGTGACTTGGAGAGGAAAGGGTTTGTAACTCTCATGCAGCACTCTTATCACTGAGCGAAGTCAGAGTATGAACTCAAGAAAGAATCCTGGTTGCAGGAACTAAAGCAAAGGGGATAGTGGAACAAAACAATGATTTCTGGCTTAAACCCTCCTGGATAGCACAGTTTAATCTTTTATACCTGCCAGGACTGTACCCCGAGGAGTGACATTGCCAGCACTGAGCTAGACCTTCCCATATCAATCATTAATTAAGACAATATGGTAGTTCCAAAAAATTCAAGGATAAAGACAACAGATCCAAATCATCATGGGCGAATTAAATAAGGCAAGCTTTTATTATTATTATTATTTTATTATTATTATTATTATTAATAGTAGTAGTAGTAGTAGTAGTAGCAGCAGTAGTAGTGTAGTAGTAGTGTAGTAGTAGTGTAGTAGTAGTGTAGTAGTAGTAGTAGTATTCATGTACATTATTGTATTTCCTAAAATGGGTTTCAAGAGAGGAGCAGCACTGGGCAAGGGTAAGATAAGTGTTTTTATATTTCAGAAGTAGGTAGTTGTCAAATGGTGGAATTTGGAAGGCAAATAGGTGGAGCTACAGAAGCAGGACATAAGCCTAATAATTGGGTCACAAGAACTTTCTGAAACAAAGACAATTGTTGCAAGATGGTCATAAAAAGGTGGTCATAAACCAAGGTAGTCAGTCATAATAAGGTGATTGTTACAACTAAAAGAAAAAAAAAAGATTGCTGCCATTTCCTGGAATTGGCAGTACAGATCCATTTGTACTTAGTGTATCACACAACTGTTGAAAAACAAAGATTTAGTCACAAACAGGAATGGGGCTAGTTTGTATATACTATAAGATTGCTTTCAAGCCTAAGATGGAAGCAGGCTGGTTTATCATATGTCCTGTCACCGACTTGACTACATGCCAATGTGAGAGGGACATTTTCTAAACTAAGAGCCCCTCTTCCCAGATATGTCGAAGTTTCTCTCATATTGACAACACACAACCAGCACACTTATGCCTCTTCACTTAACATTCCTTTCAGAAGGAGGGAGGGAGAAGGAAAGAGACAGAGAGAGAGAGAGAGAGAGAGAGAGAGAGAGA
>NW_022196915.1:67544633-67599662 GCF_008632895.1 Mastomys coucha
AGAGAGAGAGAGAGAGAGAAACCAAATTCCAGGAGAGAAATATGGGATTTAATATAAATGTTAGCAATGCTAAAATGTATTTACCTAGTTATTTGAATAGTTATGTGGACTATTTATCTCAGGACATCAGATATACCTCAATCCATATTCTAGCCACATAACCTTGACAGTAAAAATTACTCACTCCCCATAGAACTCTCAATCTTTTTCTAAGGAAGGTGATTGTGACTGAAGACCTGCTTGAAGCACAAATCTGTACTGATGACTTTTATGAACAACCAGGCTCACAATTTATAAAAATAAAGAGCAATTAAACCACACTCTAAAGTATTATCAAACAATAAATGATTTGAAACAAAACCAATTTTCGAAAGTTCAAACTTGTTTTGGATAAAAGAATAAACTTTAATAAAAATTATAATTAACAGAACTGTTGACACATTCAGTTAGATAGATGATCCAGTTTTGTAATTGCAGAGGCCAGACTCAAACAGCTGTGAGGTGCATGATTCCATTCAGAATATATTCCACAAAGTCAAATGATAGGATATCCACATACACATAGTTAGTAAAGGTTAGAGATAGGGGACTGACCAGGAAAAACCAGCAGTGGAAAGGTCTTAAGAGGGAATGTTTGAGGGACAGAGAAAACCCTGAATAAGTGATGTCCTGAGTCAAAGTGTGTTGTCTACATGGACATGGAAATGTCAAAGATGCCAGATCCTCAGACCCAGGAAGGAATACCAAAGTCTTCTCCCTGGGGAGTAGGCTGAGAAGGAAAGGGCAGAGCCTTCCCACCCCTGGTGCGTGTGTTGATGTTAACAGTGTAGGCAGAAAATATTCACCATTGTTATTTTCCCAGATAGTTACAGCATGAAGATTGCTTCCCTGCATGGATTGGTGACGAAGATTAGCTAAACCTGTTGCCCTGATCAAGCTGTATCCCATAAGTCTTACCTCATTTATCTATACGTAATAAACCACAAATGGACAGTTGGATATCTGTACAATAATCTCACTTCCCATTCAACCCTGCGTAACAAGACACTGAGCTATTTTCCAAGGTGCTGAGGCTTATCGTTCAGAGGGCCCAGACAACCTGGTCCCAGATTTTTGTCTGTGTTTATGTCTATATTTGTCTTTTCTTTATTCCCTCACCACCATAGTCACATCGAAGTCCCTGAGGCCATGAAAATGTGGTGGGAATGAAATTTCTGCATCCTGATTTTAGTAGTAGTTATAAAGATCAATCAACTTTAAGAATAAAGAACTAAAAACTACAAGGTAAATTTATTTTTTTTTAATTTTCATGTTAGCATTTCATAAAGGCAATAAAACATGCATTTTCCTACAAACATCTATGTTTTAGGAAAAGATTCTAAAAGCTAAACCAGAGTATAGGCTATTCAAAATATATGTGCCAAACTTGGAAAAAAAAATGAAGAGATCATTCTCTCCGGTCTCTTCTTTTCCTCTCTCTCACTACATTTCCATGAGCATACTCATGTGTGAGGAGGTAAATATATTAGAACAAGTAAGCTGCCAGAAAAGTAAAATGTTACAAAAAATTATTGTAGACAAAAATGTGAAAATTAGAGTGCTAATAAGTCTATAGGTAGTCTAAGCTAGAGTGTACAAAGCCATCCAAGATGAACGTATTGAACAAAGAGGAAGAAAATGAAAAAGAAAAGTAATTCACTAATATAAGCCAAACCAAATTGCACAATTTTCTAATTGAAGTTTCAATTAAGTGCTGAGCAAGGGGGAAGGAAGTCTTGCAAGCAAATTTGCATCTCTGCAAAGACTGTACTGGCTTCCTGCCTGCCATTTGGTTCTGAAGAAAAGGGTAGCTCATAGGAGGTTTCACTACCTTTGAGTCTTAACAAATGCACCAGCTCCTTTGGTGTGAGTACCATGATTAGCATTCTAGAGCTTTACTTTTCAAGGTGAATACTGTTCTTTAGAAGCAGATAAAAAGAAACTCCAAGCATTGAAGCAGTGCTGGTTTCTGAGGCAAATTAAAACATAAAATTGGAAAATGTTAATTTCCCATATAACCTCAGTCCTAATTCCTATTTGAGACCCAGATACATTTTTCCAGTGTGATGTCTACTGATGGATAATTTGGAAGGTTTAGTCTGTCATTGAGACTGAACATTGTGTATGTCGTTGTTATCTGATCTTGTCATAAAAGCAGCACTATGTTTTAGTGTAATTTTTTGAGAAACATCATAATCAGTTGAAATGATGATAATTAGACTTTTAGAAAGCTGCTTTTTCCTAACAAACAGATTGTAGGCCAAGCCTCTTGTAGAAGCTGCCATTAATAGCAGGTGCACTGGGTTTTGTCCTTGTCACTGGGTTATAATACTAGACATTGGTTTGGTAATAATGCATGTTTCCAGGAACATTTTCAATGACAGTAAATTATGGAGCACAGAACTATCTTGTTTGTTTAACTTATACCTAGTAAACATCAAATTGCACCAACACTTCCATTCCCATAATCACAAATGACATGGGGAACGATCAGAGAAAATAAGGGAAATAAAAGCTACTTTATTTACTCACAGAGAGCCAAATGATTTGTCTATCATTTTGGACATTAAATATTTCTGTTAGTTCTTTAAAACAATGCTATTTTTAAAATTCTGACATTTTTCACATAAGAGAAATACAGAGACAGAGAGAAGACAGAGAGATACAAAAGAAATTCATTCATTCATTCATTCATTCATTCATTCATTCATTTATGTGTAATGTGCAAATGATTTCCCGTACATGCATCATTTGGACAGAGGCTAGTAGAGAATGTCAAATGTATTCCTCATTTCATTTGTCTTATTGGCTTGAGGCAAGAACATTCACTGAATAGGAAACTTGTCACTTCTGCCTACACTGGCTGGTCAGTGTGTTCTTGGGATCGGCCTGTTTGTGTCCTCTGCATTGCTGCTGTTGCAAGCATGCAGCAGGATGTCTACATTTTGTGTGTTTACTGGAGATTAAAGCTACGGTTCTCATGCCGGCAGAAGAAGCACTTTAACCCACTGAGACATCACCCTCAAACCCTTTCCATGTTTCTGAATCATGAATGAGATGTTAAATTATGTCAAGTGCACTTCCAATTAAAATATCATAGAACCATATCTGGGGATTATCATATAGGTTATCAATCAGCAGCACACAAGCTGGCTATGAAATATTGTGGATATAATGTTCAAACTGAATTTTCGACGTTTAAAAATTAGGGTATTTTATAAATTTGCCACTATTTTTTGCTAAATCAGAAACCTGAAATAAGGATTTAGCATGCTTATTTCTTTCTTCAATCATCTGTAGCTAATTACTAACTGGCTGACACTGTCCAACGCACATGTTCTTACCAATTCTCCACAATCCCCCCAAGCACAGTTCTCCAGAACCCAAGGTTGTATCTGACAGCAATTTATTATATAACTTTTGGTAAGTCAGTTCAGATGTAAAGAAACAAAGGCACAGATAAAATGTGATACTTAAAACCACATGTAGTGTCTAGACTAGATAATAAAACTATCTCTATTTTGAGGTCTTCCCACTTACATTGCTATCTTATCTCATTTTTTAATTACAAAAGAAATGCTGCATTATCTGTATATATTTAGGTATATTTAGATATGTCCATAGTCTCCTTGAAATTACTGCAGATAAGAGTTTATTATTGTGCAGTGCAAAGATAGATTCATGAAAATAAATATTGGTAAGAAATTAATATGTGGCATGTTTGAAAACTTTGTCTTATGAGAAGTTCCAAGTGTAATCATTTGTTTTACTGGAGTTTGGACAGGCTCTTTATTAACCAGATACTCATCATTTCATTGAATTCCTTATCCTCTAGTAATTATGAGAAGAAAGAAAAATTACCTCCAGAATGTGATGTCCTCTTTGCTCTTGATTTTTCTAGGCTAATCTCACAAAAAAATGATATTTAACATTTTTCTTTTATTCTGTAACTATTTTTCTAATGTTTAATATATATATGTATATATACATATATACATATAATTACTTAACAAATAGTACTAGCTTTGAAATTCAGTTAAATTTAAAAATACAGAATAAACATTAGAAAATAATTGGTAAATAAGGAGATGGTTAGGCAAAGTTACATAGTTCAGGCCATAACTAACTTGTTTTAAAATTAAAGACAAAATAAAACAAAACAAAACAAGGCCATAAATTGAAATTAAATCAAAGAGAGGTCTATGAGAAAGTTTAAAGGGGGGGGGAAAGAATAGGTAAAATGGTTGTAGTTGTATTATCTCAAAATTAAAGGAAATAAATATTAAAACAGAAAAATATATGAACATTTGAAAAATATAATCAATGTTTGCTTCCCCCAAATATCACAAATTTCCACACATGAATCCAAATTTTAACTCCTACATCTTACAACACTGAAAAATCTAGATGGATCTTTCTTTATTTCATTGTGGAAGTCAATACCTTACTTAATTATCTTCAGAAAAGCTTCCTCTTACAGTAGCGGGGGACTAACACGGAGACCCACAACTGGAAAATGTGCATAGATAAGAGAATTTGAAGAATACAGTCCTAAAAGAGTTTTCTTTTTCCAAGCCCTCTCCTTAAGGCTCTGGGATCTATCTGTGCAGAAGAAGAGACAGGCAGATTTTAAAAGCTGGTGGTGATGGGAGGACTCCAAAGAAACAGTGTCTTCTAGACACACAATACTGATGACTGATACACATAGGAACTCAAAGAGGGTGGCAGCATTGTGCAAGATCTTCACAAGTTCAAAACAAAAGGTGTCCTAGCACTGAGAGGAGCAAGCAGACATGGGCTCTCCTCCCTAATAAAGAAACTATCTAAAATTCATGCCTCTGGGAAAGTAAAATTAGTTTTTTCTAATGATGTCTAATTGGGTATATTAATCACAAGTCAGGATAGGACCCATATCTAGAAGTACACAAAACCTACACAAAACCTTTTGGGTTTTGGCCGGCACAAAAACAAAGTCAGTGGTAGACTTTTACCTTATATTGCTTTGTTTAATCATTTTTTTCTTTATTTAACTTTGCTAGTATATTTTGGTTTCTTTAATTGTAGAGTATTTGTGTATTTGTGTGTGTTTCTTAGGATTTTTTTTTGTTTGTTTATTTTTGTTTTTAAAGAGAGCAAGGGAAAAGAACAGATTTGAGCAGATAGAGAGATACAGACTATCTGGGAGGAATTGGGGAAGAGTGGAGTAATTGATCAAAATTTTTAAATATATTTCAATAAAAAAGAAAAAAATACAAATGGGTTTTTGTTTTTTGTTTTGCTTTTGCTTTTTGCTTTGTTTTTGTGAGACAAGATTTATTTATATAGCTTTGGCTGGCTGGCCTCAAATTTAAGGAGATCTACTTGCCTCTGCCCCCTGCGTGTTGGGATTAAAGGCATACAAAACCACCATCTGGAGATGCTACAAAATATTTTAAGAATACAGTGCTTACTTCCCAATATCATACAGACATATTTCCACACATAAATCTAACATTTAAATCCTTCATCTCACGACACTAAAAATGCTTGGCACATTTTCTTTAGTTCTGTGCTTAAATTCATAAGTAAGTAATGAATATATTTGATTACAGAGTCTAATACATTAGAGTTGCATCCTGAAGGAATACATGTAGAGAAAGAAAGACAAAAAGAAAGGAAACATAGTTGTCATTTTCAATGATCACGTGACTGTGTTGTATCCAGCCACAGTCAGTCATACTGCATGGTCATACCTGAAGTAAAACTACTAACCATTTAGAAGAAATATTTGCAATTGTTTGCCTGACCTATTCAACCTACTTGATGAGAGGGGACTACTGCTTTGAGGAGGACCATTTTGCCTTGATGTTGAACAAAATCCTTCATCTAATACGTGGTGAAGAGAAAATTAGCCTGTTTGGTCAACAGATGACCTCTAAGAAGTGAGACAATAAAAACACACATTTGTAAGAGCATAACCATACTGAAGCTTTTTCAAGGGATGTCTTTACCTTGTGCTAGAACATGCTAATAAATATGTACTGTTGTGCTGGTAAAATATCTTACACCCGAGTTTGAAACTGGTCATCTTTCTGTCGTTGAATTTTCAGCTTGAACACATGCACATATGTACATAGACACTACATACACACACACAAACACACACATTTCTGTATATTTCTGTATATTAACATCCCACTCTACTGATTTATGTATATAAAAAATAAAAATGTCAGAAAGTGAAGTAGTTCCAATTTTCTCAAGAGATGGGAAACCCTAGCTGTCACTCTGACACACTTGGGAAAGTAGCATCATTGGTTGATAACTTGTCTCCATTAAATTTACTCCTGGGCATGTCTATGTGGCATTTTCATAATTTCTAATTTATGTATTAAGGTCCAGATCACTATGGGCAGCCCCATCCTTTGGAAAGTGGGCTTAGACTGTCTAAGAAAAGTAGATGAATGTGATAGAGGATGCAAACAAGAAACCTCTGTGTATTATGCTTCAAAATTCTGCCTTGCCATTTCTCAATGGTAGACTGTATCCTATAAAATGGATTAGACATTTTATAATCCATTTTATAATCCAAGTTGCTTTTGGTCAGGCTGGATGTCACAACAGAAAGCAAACAAAGTAATCTAAAGTTCAGGAAAGAAGCTGTGTGTTTTATGAAGAAGTTCTTATTTTCAAAACAGGAAATCCACTGAACTTCATCACAGGTGCAAACAAAATACATATCAGTACAACTTTAATGGATTTGTATGTTTGTGATTCTTCTCAAAGCAGTCATCATGAATTCATATATACTGAGATGATAACCTTGGAATAAAGATCAATTGAGCATGAAACCTTCTTTGATACTAATCATGCATGTATTATTATTAATTATTGATTGAAGAATATAGCAATGTGATCCAGAATTATTACTACAAAAACATCAGAGTGATTACTGCCATGAAATTCTCACTAAATAAATAATTCAAGATGACAATGTTTAGAAATTTAGGGTATGTTAACAGATTTTCTTTATTTTAAATTAACAGTATGATGATTAGAGAGGAAATTTTATATGTTAATCAAACTCAATACGTCTTACTCATTGAAGTTCATGTGCTGAAAACTATTTCACATTCATTATTTATTTTCTAAATAATAACATTAAATATGGCAGAAGGTGGAACATTCATGATTAGATTAATAAAATACAGCTTAGTGGGAATAATCAGTGTCCGCAAGTTTACAAAAAATAAATATGAAAATTGGGACTTAAATAAATTTTCAGATTCTATGTTGTGACTTTCCATTTTTCATATGGAATGTCTGAGAAGAAAAATCTTATGTTGTGTTAATTTTTAACATTAATTGCAGTTTTCTATCCCAACTTTGATCATTCATTTCCCAATAAATTTCTCATTCAATTCCCATTAAAGACACAAAACTTTTATGCTTACAATAAGTCTAATGACACTAGAGCTGGGACGATATCAACCCTCTATGCTATTTCATCTACTTTCCTGCCAACATCCTGAGATATGAGTTACTACGGCCTGGCATGGCAAACAATTACTTACTGCCTGGCCTCCTCTTACTCTGATTGGCAAGCCCTCATGGCCAGTTGTCAAATCCCTTATCCCATGGGGTCCTCTCCTCTCTCTTCCTCTCCCTTCTCTCTTCCTTTTGTCTCTGCATCAGCCCTGGGATTGAAGCCCCACCTTGTCTCTGGGACAACCAGATCTTGGGGACCAGATTTATGATTAAAATATATAGTAACAGACCAAACCTTAAAAATCTTACATTATCATCACTATGAAACTATTGCAGTGTAAGATTATTCATTTTCTTGATGCAGAACCCCATTTAAAGAAACAAAAAAAATCTCTTAGGAACATATGCACAGAATCTAATCATGACTCAATCTTTGATTTGTTGGTATCTGTTCAGTAGCTTTTCAAAGAGCTGAATGTAAGGTGGCAATAAGTATTTTGAAAATTAAAGTGAAAAATATGATAGGCACATGTCATCTGTCAACATTTCCCTTATATATTCTCTAGTTGTGTTTGACTTACTACTCCAAATGCCATGAACATGGGTACTCAGAACCTTTATTTTTATTCAGGATGAAAGTCAACTTATATTAGGAAAAATCAAATTATTCCTCCTAACACTCTCATCTCCAAACCTGAGTTTTCAGTTCTGCTTTGTTCTTATAAAAAAGTCAAAGCCCATTTTTAGTTTCTGAATCATCTATAAACCTGTTTCTATTTATTTCATCAAATGAGGAAAACTGAAATAGGCACCCAAAATCACATTCATTTATTTAGGGAATGTTTGGTATGATCTAGTTTATGTTGAGTTTAAGCAAGGCAGGATATAAGTTATTATGAGCTATTAATTTTGAATTCAGTAGGGGTGGAAGAATATCAAAAAAATTTCAGGTATTATTTTCACTTACTTTATCCCTTCAGTTAGACTGGGTGGTATTTTATTAAATAAGACATTAGGGAAATATTTTATTAAATATGTACATGTTAAAAGAGAATCATAGTTTATTTATCAGATGAATTTTAAATAAAATTTAATTTATTCATTTGTGATTTTGTATAAGCAGAAGTATGTAATAGAATTACCAAGAAAATCATTAACATTTTAAGAAAATATTCTGATAGAAATTTGCAACAGTCATTTAGTGCCTGATATTCCAAGAATCCATAAAGAGAAATCCTATAGGTACAAAACACAACTTCAGCTTTCAGGTACTCATAGTACCTGTAAATGTATTTCTCATGGTCTATATACACTATACTTAGATAAGTCTCAAGTAGTTTCTTCTGGTTTCAAAGCATGTCATATAAAATTGCCAGAAATTTGCTGTGTAGATTGACAGGTATTATCCATAGGTATAATTATTAAAATTGAGGGCTCTTTTTGAAATGACAGGGTAGTAAGTTGCATGTTGTTCAGGGTATCTTTCTTTAATTGTTTCAATTTATTTTAAATTCTAGCTATAGTCCTCCACAAAGTATACCTAATGGTCTTGCACTCTTTCCTAAAAAATAACATTTCTTTTGGGTTAGTTTATTTACTGCCCACTTGGGGTCAGTGAATTTACCGCTTTCATTATTATGCATAATTTTTATGAAAACCACTTTGTTTTATTTAGAAAAAATATGGTTAGTACTATAGGATCTGCATAGGATACTTGGGATGGTTTTCTTAGATCTATTGTTTTAAGCTTGCCTTTTCTGAAGGGAAACCATGGAGGAGTGAAGAGTGGATTTGGGAGGAAGGGGAGATGAGTGTGAGGGAATGGGAAGAAATGAAGAAGGAGAAACTGATGTTAGGATGCATGTATGGGAGAAAGGTAAAGAAACTGTTCTTTAAAAAAGTTCGTCCAAGTTGTATCCAAGTAAATAATGTACTTTAATATCATTTACAACTGTACATTTATTCAACCTACATACTGTATATTAAAACTGTTCAGCATTATTGGACTTATAAGAAAACCATAATACTCAATCATACTAAGTTGTAGAGATTGCGAGGTACAATGTTTCCAGTTTTTCCCTGTGTAATGTTTGCATTAAAAGCCATGTATGTATGTATATATACATATATTGTATTTTATATATACATACATATAAAATGTTGGAAGCAAAGTGATAATATCTAAGTGTGATTTTGTTCTTTTTTTTTTCCTTTTGGTTTTTAGAGACAGGGTTTCTCTGTGTAGCCCTGGCTGTCCTGGAACTCACTCTGTAGACCAGGCTGGCCTCGAACTCAGAAATCCACCTGCCTCTGAGGCCTCGCAAATGCTGGGATTAAAGGCATGTACCACCACTGTCCGGCTCTAAGTGTGGTTTTTGTGTGCTGTTTCAAGTTAGTCTGTCCAGAAAAATAATTTTCTTCTTTATGAGACTTCTGTAAAAAGAATTAAGACACAAATGTTCCTCATTCCATTTTGTTAGTATGTTTGTTGTGGTATTCAGTATATAAAGAGGATAGCATTTATTCAGGATTACTACATTTCAGATTAGACTGTCTTAGGTTAAACTAATTTTAGATTAGATGGTTCTCTTTGAGTTAAGACAGCTATTGGATTAGAATAGGAAATACTAAAATTCCAGATTAAATCATGTCTGTTCTTGACACCAAGTGTCAACACGAAGAGGAAGCCTTCCTTTTATGTGGCATCACCACAGAGATGGGCTAGAAATATGACACAGGTGTTCAAGTACTGGTTGTTTCATCATGAGATCCTTACTGAGATACATCAATCACCTACAAATCCAGGTATATTAGCACAGATCTGTAACTCCAGTGCTGGACAATGAGGCAGGTATTTTCCTTATGTTTCTTGATATCCAGCCTAGCCATATTGATGAGTATCAGATTCAGTGAGAAACTGTGTCTCCACATAATTAATGGTGGGGAGTGATAGAGAAAAGTGGTCCTATGTTGATCTATAGCTATCACTTGCACATCCCTATGTGCCTGCACATCCACATGCATACATTTTCATGAACATGCACACATAAATGCACGCAAACACATACACTCACACTATCATACATATACAACATAAAAAGCTAAACCAAAGAAGAGAAAATATCAATGCTTTGTGCATTTGAAAGTAACATCAAGTTAAGAAGGAAGAACCAATGAAAACGGAAACAGTACCAGAGAGCATTCTCCAAACCAAGTGAAGATGTCAGTGCAATATAATCATATATATATATGGAATATATATATATATATATATATATATATATATAATTTAACTGTATCTCCACTCATTTCCGATATTTTTAAAGATGAAAATAACTTGTAATTTTTAGTTACTTATGTTCTTCCCTTTTTATATCTTTATATTTATCAATCTATCTATCATTTATCTATCTATATATTATTGATCTAGCTATCATCTCCCTTTATATATAGAGAGAATACATATAAATATTCATAATTATATGATAGATAAGGCTAGTAAAACCAGAATTGCAATGAACCTGCACATGTGAAAACACATCAATTTGATAAGCCTGTGCCAGAGAGATAACAGCTTAAAATATTCACATACACTTTTAACCTTTCACTGAGTATGAACTCTGAAGTTGAATATTTGTGAGAGTTTTGTTCATGCTATGTTGTGATTAAATTGTTTTCTTAAATCTAAGTAATTCCATTCAAGTGAAAAAATATTAGAATGGGAGAGTTAAGGGACCTCTGTGACTGTTGTCAAATCTCTTTACCTCTTCAGGTCTCTTCACTTTGAAAATGAGAATAATAATATCTATATCAAATTACTATTACTCTAAAATATAATGCTGACTATCAAAGCTGCAATAACTATAGCGTTTGCTTGTAAATTGCTTTTTAGAATTTCTCTGTAGAGACATTTACTTGGAATCAATGAGGAAAAGCTATATATATTCTACATAAAATATGTTATTACCTTCTAGTCACTTATATCTCAGATTTGCTGTCAGGTACTTTAATAGAGTCTAAACCTATGAATATAAAAGTTCCATAATCCTTTGGCTTCAATGACATTAAATCAAAAAGTGAAAATGTCCCTATATAATTAAAAATAACATATTAACTGCATTTTTAACATTGTCATGAGGTGCTATGAGAATAGATACATAGAAAATAAAGAACAAATACAGTATTGGCTACATTTTCAGTGTAATTATTTTTTTAAATCTAAGCTTGAGGTAAAGCAGTGCAAATTAAAACCATCCATGTTTGTTGAACAACATTGGGATATATGAACTTCAGGGTTCATATAATGACCATCAGTGAAAGTGTGGCTACAACTCTTATTAAGAAATTTGCTACTGTGATTAGTATTGTTTTTGTATACCTAAATAGATGTTTAAAAGACTATGCTTATAATCCAGATTAGCATAGTTAAAATAAGAGATAATTGTTGTGCTATGAAATATCTTTCATTTCTTCTGGGGTCTTTGAAACTTAGTATACAGCAAATAAAGGAACATACATTTTAGATATTGATTTTAAGAAGAAAAAGCCATAAAATTATATATGTGCCATAGGGAATAAACATTACAGACAAATAATTAAAGGCCAGGCAAATTAATCCACCGAAGATGGTCAACATCATGCCTTGAATAGACAAGCAAACCTCAAAAGAGAATACTAAGACTATACAAAAGAGTATACTAAGCAAATACATAATTATAAAGAGCATATGCTACCAAATAAAAACAAAATCAAATAAGAATTTAAAAATTATTGAAAGTACTACAAAGATTATTATACATGTCCTAAGACAATGGTACACTTATGAGTGAATGCGGATGTAGTAATTAAAGAATAAGGATTATAGGAGAAGTATAAATCTATCAGAAAAAGTGCATCATCCTGTTTATTCTAATAACAGAAAATATTGAGCAAAAGTTAATAGAGTTTAGGGGAAACAGTTATATTTCTGTGAATTTCCTTAATTGTAACCTGTTCAATAGTACAATGCCTTGCTTTTAAGTATTCATCTGGTTATTCTCTGGGTCTTATATTGTATCTTCAGTGTGTATCACACAGGTCATAGTGTCCTCTCAGTTCAAAGTGAGGACTGATGCTCAACAGAATTGAAAAAGAGCATCCTACTCTTCAGTTTAGTGGGTTAATATGGAAATCTGCATCTTATTTTTTTAAAACAAGAAAGAAGGCATATATTATAGAGAGGATTGCTATCTGTAATAGGAACATGCCACCAAAGAGTAAGATTCCACAGGGTCACATTTCCTCAGGGTCACATTTCTTTGACAAAGACAGAAGATAAGGATGAAATTTAGTTTTTCAGAGAGCACTGTATTCTAGATGTTGATACTCTGAAAACAAAATAATTATTTATTTAAAATTAATCAGAAAATTTCAGATTGGATTTTAGCAAACACTCAGAATGAGAATACAGCTTACTTATACTAATTGACCATGGGATCACAGACATTCGAAGGTTGAGGTGGTCATCTCCTTAACAGCTCTCCACTTACAGACCACTTGTATTCCTGAAAGCAGTCATCTATGGTTTTTTTTTTATTATTATTATTCTTTTCTTTTAAAGTTGGCAGTACAAGATGGTATTATGGCTCATGTCTATCATCCCACTATTATACATACTGAAATAGGGGGCCAACCATAAATGTGAGGCTAGCCTCAGCTACAAATGGAATTCTAAACTATCCTGGGCTATAGAACTGGACCCTGTTTCAAACTAAATTTCAAAATAAGTTCAAACTAGACAACTTTCAAAGTACTTATGTCCCTCTGTCTGATGAAACTTCCACTTAGAGTATTAGCATGTTCAGTCACAAACCAAACTTCCAATGAAAAGACTGTGTATCGCTTTATTAATGTGTATTTTCTTTGTATGCTATAAAATATCTACATGGTTTGACTTTTCAAAAATATATTGTATAATTTTTAATTGTCCAAGTTCATTGGAGAACTGTTGGAAAATGATCCATGTTGTTCCAATATTAGGCCTCTACTAGAAAGCAGCTTTGACCTATGACTATAGAAAGGATACCAAATAAATATATAAATAAATAAACTCACATGGAAAAACAGACAAACAAACAAACAATATGAATGGAAGAGGAAACTAAAATGCCCTACCATAATTCTTTCCTTGTTCCTTGTATATGGCATATACACCAGGGAATTGACTTTAAAAATTATCAAAGAAAATCTACCTGGTATTGTGTTTGCTATGAAAAATTATCATGCAGGTGCTAATAAGCATTGCCCAGATTCTTTGAGGACACGTATTTCCTCTGTCTGTCCACTATTGTTATCCTCCCAAACTAGAACAGTACTATTAAGTAAATCATTCAATTAATATATCTAAAATTACTATTAATTGACAAGATACTGAAATTTGTTTTTGGTATGACATTTTAGGGAGAAAAAATGCAAATTGCAAAATATTGGTAGACAAATGATTAATGGATGAAAAGTAGTGGAAGCTAGGATTTAAGAAAGTCAGAGGATTAACTTTTAAAATAGAAATAGAGGTGTCAAAATAGGTATGGTTGTACACATCAGTTTAGTTATATTTACCTTTTAATTCATTTATATGTATATGTATGTAGCAGCAATACTGAAGTGGTGATTAGGTTGAATTGTTGGCATTATGGGATGGGGTTGGAGGGGAAGAGAGAAAGGGGAAATGATATAATTATATTTTAATTAAAGAAAAGAAAACAATACCTTCAAATAATCAGAGAGCTTATGAATAACAGGGAGAGTTTTTTGTTAATATGTAAAGAAAGATGAGTAGGCTATTAGCATTTTTTCATAACAAAATATACCTAATTTACACCAATATATCAATTTCTAGCACACCATGCCTCATCCCAATCAGATGAATTTGTGGCTTTCTAGTAAGAATGTCTTAAACACTTTGTATGTAGGAAGTTGACTTGTTTAGTTTTTAAATTATATTCCATGATTAAGGATTCAACATATTTTCTCCTTGTAGTTCATGATTAGATGACCATTTGTAGTGTGAGAAATTGGATTCACTTTGTTTTTAAATTAAAAACCATTAAGAAAAGGTGTTAGAAAGATGGAGTTCAAGGATATTACTAGCCATTAATATCTTTTCCCTACCTTTATCAGAGAAGCTCAATTATATAACAATGATTTTCTAAGGGATTCAAGTCCTTTATTTATTGGAAAATATTACTTGATTTAACATTTATATAGAATGGGGAAATTGAATTGGGCTCAAATATAAAGCAAATAAATTCAGATAATAGGACTTGGAAGGTAGCAATGAGAGTTGTATGTGTTAAGCAGGGCTAAATATTTAGTGTGCATGAATATGAATAATCATTGCCAGTTTCAGTGAGATTCGGAAGTCAGTAGAAAATTATTCATAATTAATCAAAAATTCATTGAAATATTACTTCTTAATATATTTTCTGATGTATTAAAAACATTTTAACCAAATTTGCTATCATATTAACTTTTGTATGATAGCTAAGATAAGATACAATTAATTTGAAGATCTCTGCATCTTAGTTGGTCTGTCATTCTTATTACTCAAAGGAAAGTGCTTTTTTTTTTTTTTTTTTTTTTTTTTTTTTTTTTGGTTTTTCGAGACAGGGTTTCTCTCTGTAACCCCGGCTGTCCTGGTACTCACTATGTAGACCAGGCTGGCCTCGAACTCGGAAATCCGCCTGCCTCCGCCTCCCAAGTGCTAGGATTAAAGGCGTGCGCCACCACCGCCCGGCAGGAAAGTGCTTTTAAATAACATAAATGCATCTTAAACACAACATCACTAAGCTCAAAGTTGATAATTCATTCTTCACTTGATTTCTGTAGAGTTTTCATTATGATCAAGCATTTTCTTCAATTTCTAAATTAGTATTCTCAATTTGTGTAGTTTCAGACCTCTGTAATTGAACAACATATATTGAAGTTAAGCACAGTTTTAAGTTGAGCATGCAAATCATTCTAGAAATCTCCTAGGCAGATTATGCCTCTTAAGTTGTTTTGTTTTTTTACAACAACCACAAATGTACATCCCAGTCTCAACATGCATATCTACTATCCTGTCGAATATCATTGTCTCTCAAAATAATTTCTCAGTCAGCAAGATTAAATGTTTTGATGGATGTTTTTCTTTTCCCTCCCCTACCTCTCTTTCTGATTTGGTAAATGAATCACTAAACTATTTAAACGCACACACACACACACACACACACACACACACACACACACATACACAATCTGGATGGCTTCTTGGTTGATTTTCAATCTATTTATATTTGCATCATATCATCATAAGAAATCATTATATACATTTTATACAGTAGAGAAACCTGAATATTGAACATGTTATGAATTTTATTCTCTTTATACATATGTGATTTTATGAGAGAAAAAAAAAACTTTAAAAGATTCAAGAACAACCCATTGTGGCCTGAAGTGTTGTGGTAGTGTTCATAGGCAGGAAATATTTAAATTCTGCCTTGAAATCATTTAGAATAAATAGTTGTAAAGAGTAAGAAAAAGTGACCCGCCAGCAGGTTGAACATTTTTCAAAAGAGTAAAGTGGAAACAGGGAAGGTTTATTCACAGGCTAATTAAGGTGAAACTATTTGTAATGAAGCATTTGTTTTCAAGATTATTGAATTTTTTCTTTCTTTCTTCCTTTCTCTTTCTCTCTCTCTCTCTCTCTCTCTCTCTCTCTCTCTCTCTCTCTCTCTTTCTTTCCTTCTTAATTCTTTATTTTAAACTTTAGATTTTATTTCCCTCCTGGTCCACCTTCTGACTGTTCCACATCCCACACCTCCTCCCCACCTCCCTGCTTCCTCGAGTATGTCCCCACTCCTCCAGGCCCCACCCCACCAGATCTCTAAACTCCCTGGAGCATCCAGTTTCTTGAGGGTTAGGTGAATCTTCTCTGACTAAACTCAGACCCAGTAGTCTTCTGCTGAATATATGTTGGGGGCCTCATATCAGCTGGTGTATGCTGCCTAGTTGGTGTCTGAGAGATCTCAGGGGTCCAGGTTAATTGAGACTGATGGTCCACATACACGCCTGCCTTCCTCCTCAGTTTCTTCAACCTATACCCTGATTCAACCACAGGGATCAGCAGCTTATGTCAATTGGTTGGATGCAAATATCTGCATCTGACTCTTTCAGCTGCTTGTTGGGTCTTCAAGGAGTGTGGTCCCCTTGTGTGAGCACTCCATAGCCTCAGTAATAGTGTCAGGTCTTGGTGCTTTCCTATCAGCTGGATCCCACTTTGGGCCTGTCTCTGGACCTTCTTTTCCTCAGTCTCCTCTTCATTTCCATCCCAGCAGTTCTTTCAGACAGGAAGAATTTTAGGTCAGGGTTTTGACTGGGAGATGGCAACCTCATCCCTCATTTGAAGCCCTGTCTTTCTGCTGGAGGTGGGCTTTACAAGTTCCCTCTTGCATATAAGGCATTTCATCTCCTTTTGAATCCTAAGGGTTTCTCATCTCCCAGGTCTCTGGTACATTCTGGAGCCCCCCCCCCCCGCACCCTCCTACCTCCAAAGGTTGCCTGTTTCCTTTCTTTTTGCTGGTCCTCAGGGCTTCAGTCCTTTTCCCCTACCCAATACTAGATTGTGTTCCATTCTCTCTGCCCCATTCCCTTTCCCTCTCAAGTCTCCACTCCCTCTCCCCTTGTGGTTTCTTTCTTCTCCCTCCTAAGTGAGACTAGGCATCCTCACTTGGGCCCTTCATCTTGTTGAACTTTTTGAGTTCTGTGAAATGTATTTTGGGTATTCTGCGCTTTTGTTTTTGTTTTTGTTTTTGGCTATCATCCACTTATTAGTGAGTACATACCATGCATGTCCTTTGGGGTCTGACTTACCTCACTCAGGATGGTATTTTCTACTTCCATCCATTTGCCTGCAAAGCACAGAATCTCCTAGTTCTTAATAGCTAAGTAGAATTCCATTGTGTAAATGAACCACATTTTCTGTATCCATCCTTCTGTTGTGGGACATCTGGGTTGTTTCCAGTGTCTGGCTATCAAAAACAAAGCCACTATGAAAATAGAGTAACAAGCACCCCTGTGTCCTGGTGAGACATCTTTTTGGTATATTCCCAAGAGTGGAATAGCTGGATCTTAAGGTAGATCTATTTCCATTTTTCTAAGGAACCTCCAGATTGATTTCCAGAGTGGTTGTACCAGTTTGCAATCCCACCAACAATGGAGTAGTGTTCCTCTTTTCTTCACATCCTTGCCAACATGTGCTGTAAATTGAGGTTTTAATCTTTGCCATTCTGATAAGTGGAAGGTAGAATCTCAGGATTGTTTTGGTTTGCATTACTCTGATCACTAAGAACTTTGAACATTTCTTTATATGTTTCTCAGCCATTCGAGGTTCCTCTGTTGTAAATTCTCCTTTTAGTTCTATACCCCATTTTTTGAAGGGGTTGTTTGGATTTTTGGTGGTTAGCTTCTTGAGTTCCTTATATATATTGGATATTATCCAAGATATGGGGTTAGAGAAGATTTTTTTTCCAATCTGTAGCTTACTGATTTGCCTTATTGGCTATGTCTTTTTCTTTATAGAAGCTTTCTAGATTCATGAAGTCCCATTTATCAATTATTGATCTGAGAGCATGAAACATTGGAGTTCTGTTTAGTAAACTGCCCCCTGTGCAAATGAGTTCAAGACACTTTCTCACTTTCTCTTCTATTCAATTCAGTGTATCTGTTTGTTTGTTTTTTTTTAAGATTTATGTATTTCTTTTTTTTAATTGAATATTTTCTTTATTTTCATGTCATATGATATTTTCTTTCCCGGTTTCCCCTAGAAAAAAAAAAAAACAACAACAAAACTCTGTTCCCTCCCCCCTCCTTCTCCTCATCAACCCACCCTCTCCCATTTCCTGGCCCTGGTATTCCCCTATACTGAGGCATAGAACCTTCACAGGACCAAGGGCCTCTCCTGCCCTTGATGACCAACTATGCCATCCTGTGCTATACATATGCTGCTGGAGCCATGAGTCCCATCATGTGTACAATTTGGATGGTAGTTTAGTTCCTCGGAGCTCTGATGGTACTAGTTAGTTCATATTGATGTCCTAAGGGGCTGCAAACCCTTCAGCTCCTTGGGTCCTTTCTCTAGTTCCTTCACTGGGAACCCTGTACTCAGTCCAATGGATGTCTGTGAGCCTCTACTTCTGTATTAGTCGGGTACTGTAAGAACCTCTCAGGAGACATCTATATCAGGCTCTTGTCATCCAACACTTACTGGCATTCACAATAGTGTCTGGATTTGAAGATTGAATATGGGAAGGATTCCCATGTGGAGTAGTCTCAGGATTGTCCTTCCTTTAGTCACTGCTCCATAGTTTGTCTCTTCAACTCCTTCCATGGGTGTTTTGTTCACCCTTCTAAAGAAGGAATTAAGTATCCCCACTTTGGTCTTTCTTCATCTTGAGTTTCTTGTGGTTTGTGGATTGTAATTTGGATATTCTGAGTTTCTGGGCTAATATTCACTTAACAGAGAATACATACAATGTGTGTTCTTTTGTGATTGGGTTACCTCACTCAGCATGATATTCCCCAGATCCATCCATTTCCCTAAGAATTTCATAAATTCATTGTTCTTAATAGCTGAGCAGTATTCCATTGTGTAGATGTACCACATTTTCTGTATCCATTCCTCTGTTGAGGGACATCTGTGTTGTGTCCAGTTTCTGGCTATTATAAAGAAGGCTGCTATAAACTTAGTGGAGCATGTGTCCTTATTACTTGTTGGAACATCTTCTGAGTATATATGCCCAGGAGTGGTATAGATGGGTCTTCTGGTAGTACTATGTCCAATTTCTGGAGGAACCACCAAACTGATTTCCAGAGTGGTTGTACCAGCTTGCAATCACACCAGCAATGAAGGAGTTCCTCTTTCTCCACAACCTCTCCACCATTTGCTGTCTTCTGAGTTTTTTATCCTAGCCATTCTGACTGGTCTCAAGTGGAATCTCAGGGTTGTTTTAATTTGCATCTCACGCATGACTAAGGATGTTGAACATTTCTTTAGGTGTTTCTCAGCCACTCGGTAATCGTCAGTTGAGAATTTTTGTTTAGCTCTGTACCCCATTTTTAATAGGGTTATTTGGTTCTCTGTAGTCTAACTTCTTGAGTTTTTGTATATACTGAATACTAGCCTTCTATCAGATATAGGACTGGTAAAGATCTTTTCCCAATTTGTTTGTTGCCATTTGTCCTGTTGACAGTATCTTTTGCCTTACAGAAGTGTTGTAATTTTATGACATCTCATTTGTCAATTCTTGACCTTCAAAGAAGACCTAATACTCCTCAAACTATTAAAAAAAAATAGAAACAGAAGGTAATCTACCCAATTCGTTCTATGAAGGAACAATATACCTAAACCACACAAATGGCCTAACAAAAAAAGAAAACTTCAGACCAATTTCCCTTGTGAATATTGATGCAAAAATACTCTATAAAATTCTGCAAGTCGAATCCAAGAACACATCAAAACGATCATCCATCATGATCAAGTAGGCTTCATCCCAGGAATGCAGGGATGGTTGAATATACGGAAATCCCTCAAGTAATTCACTATATAAACAAACTCAAAGGAAGAAAAAACATGATCATCTCATTAGGTGCTGAGAAAACATTTGACAAAATCCAACACCCCTTCATGATAAAAGTTTTGGGAAGGTCAGGAATTCAAGGCCAATACTTAAACATAGTAAAAGTAATATACAGCAAACCAATAGCCAACATCAAACTAAATGAAGCAAAACTTGAAGCAATCTGACTAAAATCAGGGACTAGACAAGGCTGCCTACTATCTCCCAACCTATTCAATATTGTACTTGAAGTCAAATTATCACTATTTGCTTATGATATGATAATATACTTAAGTGACCCCAAAAATTCCACCAGAGAGCTTCTAAACCTGATAAACAACTTCAGCAAATTAGCTAGATATAAAAATTAACTCAAGCAAATCTGTGGCCTTCCTCTACACAAAGGATAAACAGGCTGAGAAAGAAATTAGGGAAACACTACCCTTCACAATAGTCACAAATAATATAAAATACCTTGCTGTGACTCTAAGCAAGTAAAACATCTGTATGACAAAAACTTCAAGTCTCTGAAGAAGAAAATCGAAGATTTCAGAAGATGGAAAGATCTCCCAAGCTTATCGATTAATATAGTAAAAATGGCCATCTTGCCGAAAGCAATCTACAGATTCAATGCAATCCCTATCAAAATTCCAACTCAATTCTTCACAGACTTAGAAAAAGCAATCTGCAAATTCATCTGGAATAACAAAAAAAAACTAGGATATCAAAAACTACTTTCAACAATAAAAGAACCTTTGTTGGAAACACCATCCCTGACCTCAAGCTGTACTACAGAGCAATTGTGATAAAAACTGCATGGTATTGGTACAGTGACAAGCAGGTGGGTCAATGGAATAGAACTGAAGACCCAGAAATGAACCCACACACCTATGGTCATTTGATCTTTGACAAAGGAGCCAAAACCATCCAGTGGAAAAAAGACAGCATTTTCAACAAATGGTGCTGGCGATTAGCATGTAGAAGAATGCAAATAGATCTATTCCTATCTCCTTGTATAAAGCTTAAGTCCAAGTGGATCAAGGACCTCCACCTCAAACCAGATACATGGAAACTAATAGAAAAGAAAGTGGAGAAGAGCCTTGAGCACATGGGCACAGGGGAAATTTTCCTTATCAGGACACCAATAGCTCATGCTCTAAGTGTATCTGGTTTTTTGTTGAAGTCCTTGATCACTTTGGACTTAAGCTTTGTGCAAGGTGACAAATATGGATCTATTTTCCTGTTTATACATATCGACGGACAGTTAGACCAGCACCATTTGTTGAAGATGCTTTCTTTTTTCCATTGAATAAGTTTTGCGTCTTTGTCAAAGATTAAGTGTCCTTAAGTGTGTGTCGTTTCATTTGTGGGTCTTCAATTCTATTCCATTGATCAACATGTCTTTCTCCATACTAATACCATGCAGTTTTTTTAATCACTATTGCCCTGTAGAAAAGCTTGAGGTCAGGGACGGTGATTCCCTCATCCATCATCCATTCTTTTATTGTTAAGTATTGTTTTAGCTTTTTTGCTATTCTTTTTTTTTTTCTTTTTTTTTTTGGAGGTGGGTTCTTCTAGATGAATTTTAGGATTGTTTTTTCTATGTCCTTGAAGAATTGTGTTGGGATTTTAATGGGGATTACATTGAATCTGTAGATTGTCTTTGTTAGGATGGCCATTATTACTATGTTAATTCTGCCAATCCATGAGCATGGGAGATTCTGAAATCATCTTCCATTTCTTTCTTGAAACACTTGAAGTTATTGTCATACCGATCTGTCACTTGTTTGGTTAGAGTTAACCCAAGATATTTTATAATATTTTTGACTATTGTGAAGAGATTTGTTCCCCTAATTTCTTTCTCAGTCTGTTTATCATATGTCTAAAGGAAGGCTACTGATTTATATGAGTTAATCTTATATCCAACCACTTTGCTGAAGTTGTTTATCAGCTGGAGAGGTTCTCTGATAGAGTTTTTGGGTCACTTATGTATACTATCATATTGTCTGCAATTAGTGATACATTTATTTCTTCTTTGTCAATTTGTGTCCCCTTGATCTCTTTTTGTTTTCTTATTGTTCTAGCTAGCACTTTGAGTTTTATATGAGATAGATAAGGGGAGATTGGCTATCCTTATTTTGTCTCCGATTTTAGTGGGATTGTTTCAAGTATCTCTCCATTTAATTTGATATTGGCTGTGGTTTGCTGTATATTGCTTTTATTATGTTTAGGTATGGGCCCTGATTTCCTCATTTCTACAATTCTTTTAACATGAAGGGGTATTGTATTTTGTCAAATGCCTTTTCTGCATCTAAGGAGATGATCATGTGATTTTTTCTTTGAATTTGTTTATATAGTGGATTATGCTAATGGATTTTCATATATAGAATGCACCTTGCATCACTGGGATGACGCCTACTGGATTGTGGTGAATGATGGTTTGATGTGTTCTTAGATTCAGTTTGCAAGTATTTTATTGAGTATTTTTGAATTAATATTCATAAGCGAGATTGGTCTGAAGTTCTATTTTTTGGTTCGGTCCTTGTGTGGTTTAGTATAAGAGTATTTGTAGCTTCATAGAGTAAATTAGGTAGTGTTCCTTCTGTTTCTATTGTATGGAATAGTTTGAAGAATATAGGTATCAGGTCTTCTTTGAAGATCTAGTAGAATTCTGAACTAAATCCATATGACTCTGTGCTTTTTTTTTGTTGGGAAGTTTTAAATGACTTCTTCTATTTCCTTATGGGATATTGGTGTGTTTAGACACTTTACCTCCTCTTGATTTAACTTTGGTATGTGATATTTGTTTAGAAAACCATTCATTCTACCTAGATTTTCCAGTTTTGTTGAATGTAGGCTTTGTAGTAGGATATGATGATTTTTTGAATTTTCTCCATTTTTCTTGTTATGTCTCCCTTTTTCATTTCTGATTTTGTTAATTTGGATACTGCCTCTTGATCCTTTGGTTAGTTTGGCTATGGGTTTAACTATCTTGTTGATTCTTTGTATTGTTCTCTTTGTTTCTATTTGGTTGATTTGGCCCTGAATTTGACTATTTCCTGCCTTCTACTCTTCTTGGGTGAGTTTGCTTCTTTTTGTTCTAGAGCTCTCAGGTGTGTTGTTAAGTTGCTAGTATATACCTCTCCAGTTTCTTTTCCAGGGTGCTTAGTGCTATGAATTTTTCTCTTAGCCCTGCTTTCATTGTGTCCTTTAAGTTTGGGTACAATGTATCAAACATTTTCATTAAATTCCAGTAAGTCTTTAATTTCTTTCTTTATTTCTTCCCTAACCAAGTTATCATTGAGTAGAGAGTTGTTCAGTTTCCACGTGTTTGTGGGCTTTCTGTTGTTTTTGCTGTTATTGAAGACCAGCCTTGAGCCATGGTGATCTGATAGGATGCATGGAAATATTTCAATCTTCTTTTATTAGGTGAGGGTTGTTTTGTAACCAATTATATGATCAGTTTTGGAGAAGGTCCCATGAAGTGCTAAGAAGAAGGTGTATGCTTGTGTTTTAGGGTGAAATGTTCTGTTGATATCTGTTAAATCCATTTAGTTCAGAACCTCTCTTAGTTTCACTGTGTCTCTGTTTAGTTTCTGTTTCAATAACCTGTTCATTGCTGAGAGTGGGTTTTTGAAGTCTCCCACTATTATTGTGTGGGATTTGATGTGTATTTTGGGCTTTAGTAAAGTTTCTTCAATGAAACATCACCTTGGACAATCTTACCCTTATTCAGAGTAGGCTAGTAGCATATACATTATTCATGGTTAACAAGGAGGATAATCTCTAAGGTGAACCTTAGAGAATGGGAGGGAATCATTGTTTAAAGTTTAAAGTCCTGTGAATGCTTCATTTTTATGGAGAGGCATTCCAGGAATCCCAGCTAACTGCTGGGTGGGTTCTCATTGGGAAAAGACAAAGTTGAACTAGGAGGACTTCCAAGTACTACTATAGCTTCCCCAGTAGAGAGTATGGGAAGTGAGGGTCCACAGAAAAGATCAGAGAAGGGGAAGCTCTACTGGTGAAAGTAATTTTCCATTTTGCATCAAGCTTACATAACCTATTTGGTTATGATAAACGTCAACTTCTATTAGCAGTATTTCCCTACAGAGGTATTCCTAGAGACTTCTTAGGAGCAACTCAGTCTTCTGGTATTGGTATGTCTCTGTGATATCTCTGGAATGTAGACACTCCCTTAGTATACACCTTTAATCAGTCTAACCAAAAGCCTTTACTACATACCGTTAGTCCCAAACCTTGATGTCTAATTGAGGGGCAGACAAAAAATATCAAATCAGAGAACAATTTGACAGAATAAGCCAGATACATCCAGTTCTCAGGAACAAAACTGTTTAAGAGCAGTATAGGAAGAGAGATTCCATTAATTGGGAGTTGAGTCAGTTGAAAGTCAGTGCAGTGAATACAGTACAGTGGAGTTGAATCCTTTTGTGTGTTCATGCAGTTTAGTGCAGGTCAGCAGAAACAGTTGAAGCCTGAGAATAAGAAGACGTCAGAAGATTAGAGTAAGTTTGAGGGCAAGAAGAATTCAGTGAGAACTCAAAGGAGACAGTTTGAATAAGTCATCTTAGAGAGAAGTTTGATCCAGAACATCTGAGTTAAACCAGACAGAGCTTATTGTGAAGTAAGCCTCAAAGAGAAAAATTACATCAGGAAATAAAAATTACATTTACAAGGAAGTCATATCAGATGAATGAAAGATAGCTTCCCACCAATCAGAATGGCTAAGATCAAAAACTCAGATGACAGCAGATGCTGGTGAGGTTGTGGAGAAAGAACACTCCTTCATTGTGTGGGATTGCAAGCTGGTACAACCACTACGGATATCAGTTTGGTGATTCCTCAGGAAATTAGACATAATACTACCAGAAGACCCAGCTATATCACTCCTGGGCATATACGCAGAAGATGCTCCAATGTGTAATAAGGACACATGTTCATAGCAGCCTTATATATAGTAGCTAGAAACTGGAAAGAACCCAGATGTCCAACAGAGAAATGGATACAGAAAATGTTTTACATCTACACAATTGAGTACTGCTCAGCTATTAAAAAAATGAATTTGTGAAATTATTAGGGAAATGGATGGATCTGGAGAATATCATGCTGAGTGAGGTAACCCAATCACAAAAGAACACACATGGTATGCACTCTCTGATAAGTAGATATTAGCCCAGAAGCTTGGAATATCCAAAGTACAATCCCAATCCACAAACCACAAGAAACTCAAGATGAAGGAAGACCAAAGTGGGGATAGTTTGTTCCTTCTTAGAAGGTGGGACAAAATACCTGTGGACAGAGTTGTAGAGACAAACTATGGAGCAGAGAATGAAGGAAGGACAATCCAGAGACTGTTCCACCTGGGAATCCTTCCCATATTCAGTCATCAAATCCAGACACTATTGTGGATGCCAGCAAGTGCTTGCTGACAGGAGCCTAAAATAGCTGTCTCCTGAGAAGTTCTGACAGTGCACTGCTAATACAGAAGTAGAGACTCACAACCATCCATTGGACTGAGTACAGGGTACCAAATGAAGGAGCTAGAGAAAGAACCCAAGGAACTGAATGGTTTGCAGCCCCTTAGGATGAACAACAATTTGTACTAACTAGTGCCCTCAGAGCTCCCAGGGACTAAACCACCAACCAAAGTATACACATGGTGGGACTAATAGCTCCAGCAGCATATGTATAGCAGAGGATGGCCTAGTTAGTTAGTCATCAATGGGAGGAGAGGCCCTTGGCCCTGTGAATGTTCTGTGCCCCATTGTAAGAGAATGTCAGGGCCAGGAAGTAGGAAAGGGTGGGTTGGTGAGCAGGGGGAGGGGGGATGGAACAGGGTTCCCCCTTCCCCGAGGGGAAACAAGAAAAGGAGATATCATTTGAAATGTAAATAAAGAAAATATCAAAACAATCGTTTTATCCTTTGGCTTATTAGGTATAACACTTACTTGCATGAAAATAAACTGTCACTTAATGTTTATTCAAAAAAAAAGAAAGAAAGCATTATTTTCATAAAATGTTTATTATCCTATACTATTTACATTTTCCTTTGGAGAAAGCTGCAAAGTTCTTTAATCTCATTAAGAAAAAGGGTGTTATCTTAAATACATGTTTCAAAGTCAAAAATTTAGAAGAATTAAATGCAGTGGATGGTTTTTCCTATTTTTTTTCTAGGTTACTGTGGAAATTTTTCTACAAAGGCCAATGGGTTTCCTCCAGGACTCCAAGAAAAAATTTTCAGTGTTAGCAGCAAATAACAAAAGTCACCCACAAGGAGACTTTAGCAGTAAAATGGGAAATATCACTTTTATGTGATATGGAAGTCACACCTCTACCTACCAGGTCCTGTAGAACTTTGAAATATGTGAATAGATACAGAAAGGAAATCTGTATTACCATAGAGATGGTTGGGATGTACTGTGTGAGAGAAGAATCTATTTTCATTACAAAATTAAAAAAAAAAGCAATAGACAATTTACTCTAGCCTGTAACCTTTAGATAAACCCACTTCTGAGTCAATAGTAGCCACAGAGAGCTGGGAAATTAGAGTTGTGACAAAGGGGAAGTGGGGTACAGAGTGCGAATGAAACTCACTCTCCTGCAAATTTAAAGTAAGAAATGATGATATTGTTTTGCACAATGGTGGAAACTTGAAAGCTAGTGTAAAATTGTCTGGATTAGACTCAGTCATAGTATTTGTCTTCTATGTACAAGGGCTTGTGTCAAGTCCACAGCAGCATAAAATAAAACAAAAATAAATGTGTAAATAATACATTAAACCATACATAAAATAATTGTAAGCATGTAAAACATAGAGGCAAACTAATGACTCAGCGGCAGATGATATTGAAGAATTGATTCTCAGCAGATTCAGGGACATATATTCTGTTGGCATTCCTTCTAAGCTCTGCTCAATAGTTACCAAGCAACAGCCAGGTAGGCCTAGCTTGATGGAAAAGGCACTTGTTTGCCCCTTCCTCAACATCTCTGCCTCTTCTATCTCTCTCTTTCCTCTTCCTAACTTTTTTCTCCCTCTCTCCTTCCCCCCCCCCACTCCATGTGTTCCTGAACGGCCTTGTACCCCACCCCCTCTTGTCCCCATGTCTGTCTTTTTCTACCTCTACTCCATTCTCATCTCCCTTTCCCATTCACCCAAACAAACTCTATTCTATACTATATCCATTGTACTGCTGCTACCTCAGAGTGAAGGAATGTTTCAGAGTGGGCCTGTTGAGGTACCCCTCCCACCTCACCATACTGTGTTCTACAACATTATCTTAAATTAAGATAAGGTTTTCCTGTAATTTCTATCCTGCCTTGATGAAAAATGATTTTATGAATAACTTAAAAATTTTACAATAGTAAAAAGGTTTAAGACCACTGCCTTAAAGATGTTCACCTTTATTTTTGCAGCTGTCATTATATCCCAATGGACTCTACTTATTTACTAGATACATTCTAGAACAAATAATTAATCAAACACAGGTTGTCTAACTCAGATATGCTTAATAGATACTAGCTCTCAATCTTGTCAGAAACCTTCTAAATATAATGTTAAATGTTTAGGCTTATTATGACAGATAGAGACTCCCAACTCCTGGCATTGAATCCCTCCAGGTCTCTGAGAAAGTATGTCCACAGCAACAAGACTACCTGGATTGTGGTATAATAAACACTGATAAACACCACTCCATTGCCTTGCCTGATGCCAGGATTCAGCCTAAACTGAGGACACCCAGAGAGTTAAATGTCTCATATTGCCTATGACAAAGTAAGTCAGTTCTTTCGTGTGCCTACTCTACAGGAAAGAATAAGTTTCTCATCTTCTGGGCCTGATGGTGAGACTGCTTCTCCACCAGTTGTGATGGAGACTACAGGGACCAGGGAAAACTGCTTAAGTAGTGGACTATAGATGAACCTTTGTCATTTTAATTAACATATGACATCTAGATTATAATAAATTATTCCCAGATTTTTGATTACATTGACAGCTAAGCTAATTGCAGCTCAACAGCAAGAAAACAGACCTCTAACTCCTTAACCCAAGTTATTAGCTCATTAGTAAATTCATTAACTAGCTGAGACTGCCAGATCTCTTATCAGAAAGATAGACAGTATGCCTTTCTCACAGGCTTCACAATAATAGATATACAAGTTCAGATGTAATCTTTCACAGATGTAACCTTCTGCTACTTCCTCATCTAAACTCAGCCTCCAGTGACTAAATACTTCATTTTTCCTCTCCTTGTTAATGCCATTATTATAATGAGACTTCAAGAGTTTAAAATCCTAACATTTATCAAAAAAGTTCTTATAAATTAGCCTACCTTAATAAAACATTCCACTACATTATCCAACTTTTATAATCACAAGTTTGAAATTTAAATTTCCTTTGGTTATTTTATGCTAAATCTATATTATCAGCTATCATACTTTAAAAACTAAGTTTCCTTTGATTGTGTTTTAACTATAAACTTAAGGTGTTTCTCATGCTAAACTATGTGATCCACTATTATATTCATAAAGTCATCCAAATTTCTGAGTTTCCTTTAATTCTCTTCTAAACGTAAGCCTAAAAATGTTCATCTCTTTTGTAAACTTTTAAGTTCTAAGAAAGATACTCAGACCTACCTCTCATGGACCAAACAGACTCAATCTGGATAAGGACACCTGCCAATCAATACCCTAACTTTCTGCCTGTTAACTATTGGATGGGATTTCTTTCCTGTTCACTGGGATTGGAACTCCCCTCACCCCAACTGCCAAGACCTAAGGGTTCTAAATGTACATTTAGGAAATGTTCTACCAAATGTACTTAACTTTATTCTATACCTCTAATATATATGAGTGTTTCAGCATCTTGCCAAGTCCAGGCATGTACTCAAAATCTACATCCACGAAAGCTCCAGAGGAGCAACCCATAGATGCTCCAGTCTAATCTCACAGACACAGACACTTCTTCTGGACTTGCTCCTTCCTACCCACAGATAGTTCAACATATCCTGGACAGCAAGAGCACAGCCAACTCTCCTAAGACTGGACCAACATCCTCATTCCCATTTTCTTACGTTTTCCAGAGACACATCTCCAAAGTCAGGAGGACACTATTCCTGCTTCATCATCACCTTTTTAGTCTCCCCTTTATTAATTAAACCAAAATGGAAGAACGTTGGTATTCCTTCTAGGCTCTGTTCAACACTTACCTGGCAACAGCCAGAGAGGCCTAGCTTGCTGAAAAATAGACTGTTTGGCCATTCTCTGTCTCTCTTTCTCTGGCTCTCTTCTCTACCTTACCCCTTTATTCCTCTCTCCCCTTTCCCCTCCTACCTTTCTTTCTCCACTTGTTTTTGCTAATCTCTCCTTTTCTCCTCTCTCTCTCCTTCCTTCTCAGCTACTTTTCCCACCCGCTAAATAAATTTTATTCTACACCATGTCCATTGTATGGCTGGTATCTCAGAGAATAGGGATACCTCAGCATGGGCCCACTGAGGCACCCCTCCTTCCTCACCATACTGATCTCTATCAAACATATCCCCAACTTTTATAAACACGGCATACATTACATGAGCTACTTTGTGTTGCACTGTCTTGAGCTCCTTGTTCTATTTGGAACTGTGATTTATACTGGTTTACATCAAATGATAAGTTTTCACAAATTTTCCTTGTT
Organism: Mastomys coucha; assembly: GCF_008632895.1. NCBI lineage: Eukaryota > Metazoa > Chordata > Mammalia > Rodentia > Muridae > Mastomys > Mastomys coucha. Next base: position 67,574,457 of record NW_022196915.1, read on the forward strand.
ATAAATATGATGTTTAGTCCATATACCCATATTTCCTGTGCTCGAAACAGTTTCCTTAAATTTCATCTCTCCTACAGATTTCTTAATAAATCGACTATTTGGAAGTAAAACATTGTCTATGTCTAGGAAACTTTTCCATTTTTATTGTATTTTCAGAAATGCAGCTTATCCAATTATGCCATCCAGTCTTCCAATATACCTCTTGCCTCCTCTGTTCTGTAAGAACTGGGTCCTTGCTGCTTCCCACCAGCGTTATAATAGAAAAAAAAAATACAAGCAGCAATGATGATGTCCACTGATTCTCTTAGATCACAGTATAATGTCATGATGAGTCATACATGAATCCATGTTCAACTTGAAACCAGGGATATCTATTTGACCCTATGTATTAAAAATATTTTGGAAGTAGCATTTACTTAATATTTTAAAATGTTGACAATCTAATACTTAGCTACAGAATACTGTGATCTTATTCAATCACCCATTACTCTCCTCCTTTCTTCTCTGGCATGATCCTGTTGTCCCCTTCTTCTTCTCAATTAGTTCTCCTCCTGTCTGGCCTTGTCTTCTTTCCTGTCTTCCTTCTTCAATTCTTTCTTTCTTCCTTTCTTCCTTTCTTTCTTTCTCTTTTCCTGTCTGCCTGTCTGTCTTTCCTTCCTTCTTTTTCTGACAATTACAGTGGCAATATGTTCTTCATATGTTATATGCAGAATACAGAGTATTATAATACTATCTGTCTCATCTTCCAACTCTTCCAAGCTTCTCCCAATCCATCCTCTGTGCTATTCTCTGTGTCTCACACTATGTAAAATAGATATCATATTTGAGATTGAGCACTTAATTTTTATTTATTTTGGCCCTTTGACAAGATGAGAGTCTCTTCTTTGACCATGGCTACTGTCAAAAGAAGCTTTCTGGACCAGCTGAAAGATGCACTGCCTATAAGCAAAATCATAAATAATTAGAATGCAGCTTAATCACCCAACCATTTAGCAAAATATCAGTTATATACTGATGAGTGATACTTTTAAGACAGGGTCTCACTAACTCACCTGGCCTAAGATACACAGCTCATAATGGCCTTAAAGTCATGTGGATTCTCTCCCCTCAGTCTTTTGTATGATGAGATTAATATCCACCAACATGTACAGCTTATATTAAAAAAAACCTTGATTCTTTTTTAATAAATCAGAGAAATGAAATAAGTTGTGAGAATATCTTGAAAGCTTTATCACAGGAAACATTAGTTTGCAGAGTCTATGAGGAACTTTGATTCCCCCTAAAAATGTCTACTCTGACTTTAGAACTAATACCTAAAACAATGGTAACTAGTTTAGTGTCTTTTTGCATTTAAAATAAACAGTGCATATTATGGCTTTCAAAACATATCCGTGTTTTTCTTGATAAAAAGAAAAACTACTGAGGCAGGAGAAGGTATTCTTTTATCTTCCATATAGGATTGTGCATCCCTGTTTATTTTTAGGAAGATGAGAAAAATGCATTTGAGAAGAACTTTGTGTGCTTTATCAAAGAGGAACTTATGAGTTCAGCTCTGACAATGCCATTAAGCCTACAGGAAAAACACAAGAAAAGCCAAGTTCTGGCCTTGTGACTTTAACCATTACTCATCATCAAAACACTGAAAAATTATTTCAAGATCAAAGCAAAACATAGCAACTTCAAAGACAAATGAAGAGCTTATTACTGGAAAGTAGGATCCTCATATACACCATTAGTAGTATGTATGAATCAAGTAAACAACACCTAGATCTGAAACAGACCCAAGAACATGTGGCAATCCATTGACTCCCCAAATACTTCTTGTAACTTTGAATTACTTCAAAATCCTTTTTGTTCCAATTTACAGAAAAAAATGAAATGTACTTGTGAGCAAAACAAGCTGTCTATTCACATATATGAAAGAATAAGATGATTATATAGTTATTCAATAAACTTTGGAATTGTATTAGGAAGAGGGAGAGTTATAGATAATTGTATACTTAAATAGTATTGATGTGATAAATATGAGGCAAATGGAAAAGTATGGCTATGCAATAAATCCCATAGTTTTCCTCAGTTAAAGCAAAGTATTGTTCCATTGCACTACATGTTCATTTCTTTGTTTAAAAATCTTATTTATCATCAGCTACTTCATCTACTACTTTGTCCTTAACTAATCTTAGTATGCACAAATGTAAGTGGCTAGGTGACTTTACATCATAAAAATACTTTATATATTAATTTCATGCTACATAGTACATTCAATAATAGCAGTGACACAGAAAAAATAAATCCCGATATTAACACTGACCATGGCAAAAAATTTTTTGATGGTACAAAGTAAATAATTTTATTATTCTGATGCAAAATATTAATATCATTTCAAAAGAAGAATAAGATTTATACGATATGAAGAGAAACCAAAAGCTCAAAATACCCAAAATACAATTCATAGACCACTTGAAGCTAAAGAAGGAGTACCAATGTGTGGATGGTTCACTGCTTCTTAGAAGGGGGGAACACAATATTTCTAGGAAGAAACCTAGAGACAAAACATGGAGCAGAAACTGAAGAAAATGCCATTCACTGTCCCACTTGAGGATCCATACTATATACAGTCACCAAACACAGACACTACTGTGGATGCCAAGAAATGCTTGCTGACAAGAGCCTGATATAGCTGGTTCCTGAGAGACTCTGCCAGAGCCTGACAAATACAGAGGCAGATGCTCGCAACCAACCATTGGACTGAGCAGGAGGTCACCAAAGGAGGAGTTAGAGAAAGGAATGAAGGAGCTGAAGAAGTTTGTAACCCACAGAAAGAACAACAGTATCAACCAACCTGATCCCCCAGAGCTCCCAGGTACTACACCACCAACCAAAGAGTACACATTGAGGGACCCATGGCTCCAGCTGCATATGTAGTAGAGGATGGCATTGTTGGACATCAGATGGGAGCCCTTGGTCCTGAGAAGGCTCGGTGCCCCAGTGTAAGGGAATGCCAGGACAGAGAGGCAGGAGTGGATGGGTGGGTGTTTAGGGGAACACCCTTATAGAAGTAGGGAGAGGAAGGAAAAGATGGGGGTTTCCAGAGGAGAAACTGAGAAATGGGATAGCATTTGAAATATAAATAAATTAAATATCCAATAAAAAAGTGAAGACTAATAACTATGAAAATGGATAGAATAATACCTATTTTCAACATAACAGTTTTTCAACATCACAAAAACATTGAAAGTAGAAAAATAAAGTTAAATTTTTAAACATGGTTGCAACTTAAAAAATTTGCCATAATTTTTGGACATCTTTCTTGATCACTTTGCATTTTATAATTCATCTATATTTATATATCAGTGTATCTTGTTAGAATTAACTTCTATATTTTTATACAATCTATCTAATTACAGTTCAAGAGTGGGAGTTTCAGATCAATTCAATTAATCATAACCTTATTCTTGAATATTTAGGGTAATTTATATTACTGTTGTAGTTCATTAAATATGTTAATTCATATAGCTCTCCAAATCATGAAATTATAAATTACTTAAGCACTTCAAGATAACCAAGCAAAATGATAAAGCTGGAAAGGAACAACAGAATCACTTATCTTTTAAGTCATTAGGAAACATTGTCCAAAAGGTTTCTTTTCATATGTAACATGGATAATCTAGTTACTGGGTATTATAGTATAAAGGTTTGTCAGCATCATGATGGGTATATGATTTCATGGTCTGCAGTTTTAACATCTTGGGTGGGTAGAAAGCAATGAATGGATAGAATATAAGGTAGAGGTAAAAGGGATAAATTAACAAATGATAAGTCATAGTATTACTTAAGTATGCAATACGTAGCATATTTCAACCAAAGCTTGACATTAAAAAAGAGAAATGGTTTAATTCAGCTAATATATATAATTTACAGTTACCAAGACATAACCTTCTGTCTATTTACATGCTAATATTTTTCAGTTATTGCAGTACTTGAATTTAAACATGTTCAGCCATTATTATCTTTCAAAGACATTTTAATATTTTGGTAGTATCAGATCCTAGAGACAGTTATATTTAAATATAAATACAGATATGTCAGTTTTTGTTGTTTCCTTGAGTTATATTAGAGATTAAATCAAGGGCTTCCATTTACTAGCCAAGTACTCACACACTGGATTTTATCAACTACTCTTTTCCCATTTCTTACCTCACAGTGTTTCTCTTTTCTCTCCAATCCTGATGTTTGTTTATCATATCTTCATCTCAGAGAGGTATATAGAAAAGTGAAAAAAAAAATAACACAAGGGGAGAACCTGTTCTAGATAACTGAATGAACGAGGCTTTTCTCTGTAAATCCCCTCAATGGTTTGAAATGATTCTTTCTTAAAATCGTTTTCTAATAGGCTTTTTGTTTCCTGATTAATGTGTTTTAAAACTACCTTGCATATATCTTTCACAAAGTCATATCACTTTGTTACTAGTATAAATCTTCATATTGTATTCACTGTGAAGAACTAAATGTGGAATAATATGTGGTACACTGAGATATAAAAACAAAATCATGTTGAAATGAAAGGAATATTGACCAATAATGTTTGGCCATTTCTATTAAAATTACTGAAAGCCTTTGTCATGTAATGAGGGTGGGGCATCTTGGTTGCTTCAGTTTATGTAGGAAAGTTACCATGAAAACCGAGCGTGGGCCTGGAAGACCATTATGAAAATATGACCTTATGGAGCCATCCCAGGATCATCTTCAGCTATAACCAGATGCCTTGTGCTCTGATGGCTATGTCTTACAGAACATTTCATGACCTTTTTAATATGCTTCACCACTGCTCAAATATCTCCTCCTCTTGTTCTTCTTTGTTTACAATTACATTGTAATCTATAAGTTATAAATTAATAGAATAATTGCATTTCCCCAGAAACTTTTAAATAATCATAAAACTCAAATAGTTTTATGCTAGTCCATAGAGTACATGGTGAGTATATATCTTTTCAAATATCCTACTGTCACTGTCGGACATGATATACTATATATAGTATTTCCTAAACTTAATATTTATGATTTTATGTGACAATTATCAATGATTAGAATTCTATGATAAGAATGTAAGAATCACCATGCCATTTTCTTCCTTTTAGGTTTTCTTTTTTTCTTTCTCTTTTTTCGTAGAAAGTAATTGTACATTTTTCCTTTTATTGGATATTTTCTTTATTTACATTTCAAAGATTATTCCCCTGTCCATGTCTCCCTTCCAGAAACCCCTAACCTATTCCCCCTCCCCCTGCCTCTCCAACACCCACCCATCCACTCTCACCTTCCTGCCCTGGCATTAGTTTTTTTATCCCATCAGGTTCTGTCTGTATAGACCTAGTGGTTGTGGGACTTAGTATGTAGATTTTTGGTTGACCTTCACCTCTCAGAAATCCATATACTTCTCCTCTGGAGTGCCAGGACTAGGGAAGCAAGCATCACACCCAAATGAATTAAGTGTTTATGAAAGCGGTGCTGCCACTGGACCCTGAAACTGGTAGTAAGTACTTTCCATATAGTGAAGGGAGAGAATGTCAGCAAGATGACTTGGGGGACACAACAGTGCCTAGGAGGCACATTCTATTGCCAGAACAATGTGCTTAAGGCACCCACATTTCCCACGCAGTAGTGAATATTTCTATACCTTACACATATTTGATATTATTTTGTTTTGACTCAGAAATTTATTTTTAAATGTTATTTTTAAATAATGTATAGCAAATGATAGCCTTTACATATTAACCTTTTATATTGTCATAGGAATATCACTCCAATCTATAGTTATTCCAGAAAGTGATCAGGGTTTAATTGTTTTCCTGGAAAATATCTAATACATTTATTGAAAAAAATCATTGTAGTTTGTGAGAGAACAGATCTTTTGGGTTCAGACTCCATCAGAGAATCTGATCTAAGGATGAACTCAAGTTAACTAACAGGTTAGTACTTAGCACTGGTTTCCAGGTTTGCCTTCCAATAAAAACTGCATCTAGTACCAGTTTCGAGGTTATTCCCCAACAAATCTGCACCTCCAGGTTACAAGCCTGACCCCTTCTTTTCACTCCCTAACAAACACCAATCAGGAGGAGAGGAGAGCAGATGTTAAATTTATGGTTTGGCTTCCAGTAACAGCCAATTATGTTAAGGGCCATAGTTGCCTCCAAATTTGATGTCTATAAAGTTAGATACCCTCTTCTTACCTCTATATATGCTTGCCTAAAACTAGGTTAAAGGCTCCACTTTCCTTCCATTTCAAGGTTGGCAAGGTTGGGTAGTGAGCCCAAGTTTGTGCTTGAATAAAGAGACCCTAATGAGATTGCATTAGAATCCAGAATTGGTTCGTTGGTGTTTTTTTTGGGTCTTCACGTATGATTCCTGGCACAAGATTGCAAGATGTTACAAACACGCTGGAAAGCAATCTGATACCTGAAGACCCAGCTATACCACTCTTGAGCATATACCCAAAAGATGCCCCACCATACCACAAGGACACGTGCTCCACCATGTTCACAGCAGCCTTATTTATAATAGCCAGAAACTGGAAACAACCCAGATGTCCCTCAACAGAGGAATGGATACAGAAAATGTGGTACATTTACACACTGAAATACTATTCAGCTATTAAAAAACAGGACATGGTGAATTTTGAAGGCAAACAGATGGAACTAGAAAGTATCATTCTGAGTGAGGAAACTCAGACTCAAGATGTCATATATCATATGTATTCATTGCTTAGTGGATATTAACCAAACAGCACAGAATACCTAGGATACAACCCATAGACCATAAGAAGTATAATAAGTAAGAATGTCCATGTGAGGATGTTTCAATTCACTTAGAAGGGGGAAGGAAATAATCACAGGAGGCAAAGGGAGGTAGGGACATGGAAGGCAGAGGGAGGGTGAAGGGAAAGGGGAACAGGATCAATCAGTTATGGGGGTAGGGGGGAGAACCCAGAAGGCCAAGAGAATGAATGGAGATAAGCAGCATGTTGGGTGGAAGATAGGGGACTCTCTAGAAAGTATCAGAGATCATGGAGGTGAGAGACTCTAAGGACTCAGTGGGCGTGACCTTTGTCAAAATGCCCAACATTGAGGAAAGGGAACTCAAGTAAATGTTTCAAACTTGAAATTCCTACGAAACAACTCCCACAACTAGGGCTCAGGCAACATTGAGGAAGAGAGCAAGAAGACTGCAACAGCCAGAGGAACAGGGAGTTAGCTATGACATTGTCCTTCCCACTAATGTCACAAGCTACATTCCTGACATCTCACGAGCATGCCTGCACAAACATGAGCTGAACAAGGACAACAAACAATCTAGATATCCCAAAGTTAAATGACCTTGAGGCCTGAACCCTATACACAGAAGCACTGGCAAGTGCAGACTGCTGAGATTAGGAAATAGTCTTCCCTAGGGAAGAGCTCATCAACTGGTGATTCAATATCAACTGATCGTCCCTGAAAATGTATACACACACACACACACACACACACACACACACACACACGCACACACACGCGCTTGCACGCATGCACAAGCACACACACATGCACACGCACACACATGCACACGCACGTGCACATACACAAACACGCACACACGCACACACACACATACGTACACACAGGTGTACATGGAACAATTATTTATAATAAGATCTTTTAAAATCCATTTCTTCCTGAACCTATTTAATGAAATTTATATAACCTATTACTATTGGAAGTGGAGAGCAGGCCCTGTACCATTACTGGACGGCAGCTTAGGGCTTGCTTTGGTGACTAGGGTGCTGGTAAGTATATAGTACATACATTTTTAGCGTGTTTTGTATGTGTGTGTGTGTGTGTGTGTGTGTGTGTGTGTGTGTGTGTGTGTGTGTACACTCATGTGCCATTGCAGGTATGTGTAGACTAAAGAATAATTTGACATGTCAGCTCTATCTTTTCTCTATTTGGGCTTTGGACATCTACATTTCTTTAACTGTTGATCCATCTCTACTAGTGATATTATATATCCTTAACTTAAAATCTTTTATTCTGTTCTTTGTTCTTGTTTTGTATGTCTAACTTTAAAACTAGCTCAATTTTGTCCCCTTATTTCCAAAGCATTTTACTTTCTAACAAGCTTCTACCTACCAAGGATTGAAACTTAGTAATAGGTGACATTTTCCATGGTCAATAAAGCATATTTAGCATGATTTTTGTTAGAATTTAAGAATTTCAAAAATAGTTACAATATACCTACATCAAATTATGGGTTCTAATTTAATTGTTCATCATGATAATGAAAATTAACACCTTTTAAAAAATATTATCTTCTTTAATTCTCAGCACTATTGAGAAATAACAGCAAAGAATTCAATTTCTCCATTGAAATAGTAGAAATGGAGCCAATGGTATAGCTTGATTCTAAACATTCATTATGCAATATAATTTTACTCAAATAATATAAAGGAACAATTTACTAAAATGCTAGCATATACCTATACATTTAAAAATTATCAGTAAGTAATACACTGAATGTGAGCTGTATCACATAAGAAATCTATAATTTAGAGAAGAATAAGCCAGTTTTGAGTGGTAGTTCTGTTGTTTTGTTTGGTTTTCTCTTTTGAGATAGGCTCTCAATAGTCCACACTGACCTTGAGGGCAATAGGTAGCAGAACCTGGTCTTCAACTAGTCTCAATGCTCCTAGAACAGACTTGTGACATCATCTCAGTTAGTGGGAAGATGTTTATTGTATATGAGTCGAATAGAATTAGGCTGGAGAGATGACTCAGTCAATATAGGCTAGGCTCACAACCAAATATGAAAGAATAGAGTCTTACATGTCAAAAGGAAAATAGTCAAGGGTTTAGGTAATGAATGAAATGCAAAGTTTTTACATGGAAGTTACCATTGTATGCCTGCATATTAGCTTCTAAGATTCTTGGAAGTTCAGAAGGCATCACACCATGCTTATTATGTGCCTTTCATGGAAAGCACAGAAGTTTGTAGCAGTTTGCAGTTAATCCTTGGTGCCTTTTCCAATAAGAGGGTTTGTCTGACAAATAGCATTATTTTGGCCACAGGAGAGTCAGGCACATGAATAATCAGATATAGCTTTTCCTTTACTTTTCATGTAACTAATTCTCCATGATCTTTCACTTAGGAGAATTGAATTTTTGACTTGTATAAGATTATACTTTGAAACAAACTAACATCTCAAAAACTGATGTAAAAAAAAAAACAATACTTCTACTTACTATTAGCACAATAATCATTAAAAATAAAACCCACAAGCTTTATCTAATAAAGTTGGAGGATAGTCTCACTGCACATCGATGCCTGGAGGCCCCTCTTTTTATGCATCAAGTATTATGACACTAGGAAACATGCAATAACAAGCATTTATTTAGTATGTTTACTGCAAAAGTACAAAGCTTTTTTAACAACAGAATGGGCACCCATTGAGATTTGCATCCCCTTTGCCATTCTGTTAATATTGAAGAGCCATGTCCATCTACTCATAAAACTAAAACTATGTTTCATATTTTAAATTAATAAATGAATGTATAAAGTTGTTTGTGATTATTAAATTTATAATATTCATGTCATGAGACTTAGTACCTGTCTTGAGGTTTGTAAAACTTGGTTGGATATTGATATTAGTTAATGGACAGTTACTCTTCAGTTCAACTAACCTCTCTTATATTTGAAATTCTACTGAAAATAAGTTCCTCATCCTTTAAATATCTCTAAATTTGTTCCTTCCATTAGCAGCTCTCTTGAACACCCAGAGACCTGCCGTGATGATCTTATAATGGATAGAGTTCATGCCCAAGGCCATTTGGCTACATTTTTGAGCATGATTTTGTTTTGTTAAGCATGTGTTGATAACATCACTGGAACAGTCTTGCTGCAGTACTTATTTTATAATATCTTTAATCATTGATATCAAAGATCCATGGCCCAATTCTTGTATGTTTTTCAATTTTTCAGTAAAAGAGCACTCTTATCTTTGTTTAATAAAGAAAAGGACTTCTATGTGTATGAAAATAAATAAGAGAACTTTAAGGAACCACAAATATATCAAGCAAATTCAGTATGTTTGTAAAGCACAGAGTCTAATATGACAAAGAACCTTTAGGATTATCTAAACAAAGCAGTTAAAATGAGAAGGTATCTCTCTTTAAGTTAACATGGGTCTGCACCTAATCATGTTATAGCAGAGTTTGTTTGATATTTTGTCTTCTGTCAGGTATCATTTTCATTCTTCATAAAGTAACAGTTTCCTACTAATAACATAGGAAAGCCACTATTAATATTGACTTTTCATTTAACTGTTCAGCAAACTCAAGATTCAAAAGCAGGTAATTATATCTAGAGAAGGATGTCAAAGGTGGGAAACAAAACAGTCTCCTGAGTGGCTTCACATATGGCCCCTCAGCCCTGTCTTTAAAATATAATTAACTCTAGGGACATCTCTAAATTTCTCTTGATGTAGATATTCTACAAAAATCCAGTCTACTGAATTTACTTCTAGGCTCTAGATTTCCTCTTCTGGCCACAAAATATAGCAAGAGACAAGATAGTAATATGATTTGAGTAAAGGCTACCATGGTTGAGTCCTTTGAGCATCTGTTTTTACTTTTTGCTTTGAAACCTGGGGCATGTAACTTTACTTCTTTGTACTTCAAGGTTTCCTATTTTTTTATTTTTTATCCATAACAGGGATACAAGGTTAGGTGGCTAATATTTACCAAGTGATTTTACTAAAAGGCTTTTTACAGTAAATTACACTTTACCTTAAAAGTCCATCTGTTCTTAAAATGAAAATATAAAGCACAACAAACTTGTAAGAAACATAAAAACCATGACTGCCCAGCACTCATCTATATTGCTTCGATGAAGTCTAAGTAAAGGATCTTAATGGATCTATTAGCTTGTGGTGCATGAGTGAATTAGTTTGTTCTACAGTCAATAATATTTGAGACTGTACCTTCTTTCTCAGCAATGCATTACACTATTTTGTCTGCCTTTGATGCTTTCTGCATGGGATGCTCCTCAAGTTATCTATTTGAGGCCTTCCCAGAAGATTCATTAGTTTGTATTGAATGTGTCTGCTCGCCTCAAGGGTGAGGCAGAGCTTACCAAAGACAAACCACCTGTGCTTTCAACTGAACATCAGTTCCATTTCGTGATTCAGTTCAACATTTAGTTTATTATTTATAACATTCTGAATTTGTTAGGACCTAATTATTTCTGGAGGAAATTCATCCCCTACCTTGTGTCACATTTTTTGCAGCTGGCTGGAATCTTATCTATTTTTAGATACAAATTCAAAGCATGATATTCTCAATGGGGAGCCCTTGCCTCTTGAACATATTCCCATTCGTAATCTATCAAAGTGCCACCGAGAGAGTGTTTAGGTCATGATTTATGATGCCCTCAAGATTTGATTAATTTTGGCCATTTTTTTCTAGGACAGCAAACAATAGTGTATAGAATATTACTAAATTATATAAAGCCGAGTTACTGTTTCATATACTAATCGTTTTAAGGCATCTGATAAGATAGCATTGTGATGAAAAACTGTTGTTTATAAGTGAAGGAAGATTACGTCTACTTGGTAACACTTCAAGCTGTGAGGGTCGAGAATATACATGCGGGGATCCACCGTGCATCCGGATATAAGACAGAGCTGTGGATTTTGCAGGGTCAATTGAAAGCCTGTTAGGGTAGCAATAGATGACTTTTGAATTTTTTTTCCCTTAATTGTTTGGCTCTTTCTCCAGGGGTGTGGATGATGTGGTGATTGGTTAAGGCTCTGGGGGATTTGTGGGACTTTTGCTGATTAAATATTCGTGGCTCAAACTGAGTGGTGGGGCAGTTTCTACAGCCCATGATTGGCTGCCCACGTAGTTGGCTCAGGCTTGGTAGTGGTGCAGCTTCCAGATTGGCTGCTCCTGGAGGGGTCGGGGGAGGTGGTTTTTCCTTGAATTGACTTGTTTTGGAATTTTACAGTTCTGGGAATCAGAAACGTAGACCTGGTATCTGCCAGTTTGTAAAATGTCATGTAGTCAGCCCAGTTCTCTCAAAGCCAGTTCAAGATTTTTACTGTTGTTGTTCTGGTGGTGGTGGCTATTGTTTTTCTTTGGTTTTTAAAGGTTCAAAGAACTATCCAGTTTCAAAATGCTCTGAGCTTTTGAGAAATACAGAGACAATGTGCAGACTAGTTGGCTTGGAATTTCTGACAATAAGGCCTGGCAATTTTTTTTTAAACAACTGTCACGGGGATTGCAGTGTTCTTTTATGTTTTAGAATCTCTGGTTCGTGGGTCCTGAAAATGAATATTTTTTGGAGTTTTTTTTTTTTCTGTGTTTGTCTGGTAGTTGCTGACTAAGGCAGTTGTGACTGCTACACAGGTCTAAACTGTTTATCTTCACATGAATGTATTAATATATCATGCTGAGGACCTGCTGGTCATGCAACCATCCTGTCCTAGACTAAAAGTATCCTCCAATAAATCAAAATTGTTTATTGTGCTTAAGAGTTTGCTGTGAAACTCCCAAGTTGTTAGAGAAGCAGATAACTCAGGGATTCTTTTTGGCAGTTACTATAGCATACCCTTGAGAGTTCTGTTGGCCTGTATTCAATATGAAAATTACAAACATCTCAATTTCATTTCTCTTGGGCTTTCACTGAGATGAATGGATCTAACTCTCTATACCTATGTAGCAATCATTGACCAACCTCCTGCCAGTAAGACTTCCAATATGACTGAGAAGCAGCAATTTCTATGAGCTGTCCTTCTCTATTGGCTTCATGTTTTCTTCCCTGCCTCTATGGGTAGCTGTTTTTAAAAAATACTGTTCCCAGATCCCTTGCTTCTACCTTTTCTGTCAAGGAAATACAATCACTCCTCTAACTTCAACCAAAACTTTGTTAGTGACAATCAAATGTTTATCTTTATCTCCAATGACAGTGTTTTAAGTTAAGACATTCATTTCATTGATGACCATGTATTCATATTCATGTCTAGTTATTATCTCACATTCTGCAAGTTTAATATATATCTTTGAAATTTGGCCTCCATCTTCCTGCTTCAACAGTTAAGACTTATTTTACAGCTTTGGCCTTCTTGTTCTGAAGTCAACTGTTTGTGTGTTTTTGTGTTATTTATAGTATGTCCATTACAGAAGCATCAGAAATTCTGGACACTTTTGGACTGAGAAAGGATTCTATTCTGAAGGAAGTACACTACTCTAGTGGTAAGCAAACATTTGAAGCAAAACAAATTGTGATTCTTCAATATTCAGTTGCTGGAAAAGGCAGGCATGTTATTTAACCTCTCTAATGTTTTTATTATTAATACTAATTAATTTAATATCATTGGAAGCTCACAATGTTCACCAGTGTATTAGAATCTCATTAGTATGCTACAATGGACCAAGTCTCATCAGTCTATTTTGGAGAATATACTTACATACTTTATTATATTGACAAAAAGGGCTATATGTTTAAAATACTTGACCCAAAGTGATTTGCAAATATCAATTATTTCTGTTTTCTCTAGACTTTGTTTACTACTACTCGGCTAACATCTCATATTTCAATGGGAAAGATGTGGATTTACTTTTCTTTTTCTTATTAAGGTTTCCATTAATAATGTCTTGAACCTTAGCCATTCTGACTGGTATTAGGTAGAATCTCAGGGTTGTCTTGATTTCCATTTCCCTGATGACTAAGGATGTTGAACTTTTTTTTAGGTGCGTCTTAGCCATTCAGTATTCCTCAGTTGAGAATTCTTTGTTTAGCTCTGTACCGCATTTTTTAATAGGGTTATTTGTTTCTCTGAAGTCTAACTTCTTGAGTTCTTTGTATATATTGGATAGCTCTGTATTGGATGTAGGATTGGTAAAGATCTTTTCCCAATCTGTTGGTTGCAGTTTTGTCCTATTGACAGTGTCTTTTGCTTTACAGAAGGTTTGCAATTTTATGAGGTCCCACTTGTCAATTCTTGATCTTAGACCATAAGCTATTAGTGTTCTGTTTAGGAAATTTTCCCTTCTCCCAAAGTGCTTAAGGCTCTTCCCCACATACTTTTCTGTTAGTTTCAGTGTATCTGGTTTTATGTGGAGGTACTTGATCCACTTGGACTTGAGCTTTGTACTTAGGTGACAGGAGATGCTGATGAGGTTGTGGAGAAAGAGGAACAATCTTTGCAAGCTGGTACAACCACTCTGGAAATCAGTTTGGCAGTTACTCAGAAATTTGGACATAGTACTTCTTGAGGACCCAGCAAACCACTCCTGGGCATATACCCAGAAGATGCTCTAACATGTAATAAGGACACATGCTCCACTATGTTCATAGTAGCCTTATTTATAATAGCCAGAAGCTAGAAAGAACTGAAATGTTCCTCAACAGAGGAATGGATACAGAAAATGTGGTACATTTATACAATAGAGTACTACTCAGCTATTAAAAATATTGACTTCATGAAATTCTTAGGCAAATGGATGAATCTGAATAATATCATCCTGAATGATGTAACCCAATCACAAAAGAACACACATGGTATGCACTCACTGATAAGTGAAAATTAGCCCAGAAGCTCAGAATACCCAAGAAACAATTCACAAACCACATGAAACTCAAGAAGATGGAAGACTAAAGTGTGGATATTTCTGTCCTTCTTAGAAGGGGGAACAAAACAGAGTTAAAGTGTGGTTCAGAGACTGAAGGAATAACCATTCAGAGACTGCCCTACCTGGGGATCCATAACATATACAGTCACCAAATCCAGACACTATTGTGGATGCCAACGAGTGCTTGCTGACAGAAGCCTGTTATAGTTGTCTCCTGAGAGGCTCTCCCAGTGCCTGACAAAAATAGAGTTGGATGCTCAGAGCTAACCATTGGATTGTGCACAGGATCCTCAATGGAGGAGCTAGAAAAAGGACTGAAAGAGCTGAAGGGGTTTGCCACCAGATAGAACGAACAACAATATGAACTATCCAGTAACCCCAGAATTCCCAGGGACTAAACCACCAACCAAAGAGTACACTTGGTAGAACTCATGGCTCCAGCTGCATATGTAGCAGAGAATGGCTTTGTTAGTCATCAATTGGAGGAGAGGAACTTGGTCCTGTGAAGGTTCTATGCCCCTGTGTAGGGGAATGCCAGGGCCAGGAAGCAGGAGAGGGTGGGGTGGCGAGCACGAGGAAGGGGGAGAGAGCAGGGTTTCTTTTTTTCCAAGGGGAACCCGGGAAAACTGGGGAAGGGGATATCATTTGAAATGTAAATAAAGAAAATATCTAATAAAAAAATAATGTCTTGGACCTTGACCATGAATTGTGGTGCCACCTACAGCTGACTCTGGTTTATGGACTTTGTATTTCTCTCTTAGCTCTTTTAACATTTTGTTTTTTGATATCCATTAAAGAAACATTTTGAATAGAGCAAAAAAGAATGTCTATAAGAAAGCATTTTGATGATCCTATATAGTTTATTTTAATATAAATGGTGAGGAAAGTAAATAAAAAGCAATTGTAACTGTGTTCCTTCTCCTCTTCCTTCTATTCTTCTTTCTCATTTTCTTCTTCCTCCTCCTTTTTAGTTGACTGTTTTAGTTGGTGATGCTTCTCCTTGAAAACAAATTGGGACAAAAAAAGAGAAAGAACTCTGAGCATGAATTAAATTTAAAATATTTCTTATGAGAGTCTTACAGGTGATCAACTCAGCACACATTCAGATGAAGACACATGAAACCCTTGGGAGAATCCTAGGTTGATCTATAGCACTGAGTCATCATCACCTTGTCCTTGGTATCCAAAAGTGTTATAATTGATAGATTAATTTATTTTAAAACAATCTACGTCACACAGTTTTCAATGAAACTAGATCAAAGTTATATTGTTCGTGTTCAAATAAAGTCACTTGCTTTATAGAAAAATAAAGCAAGTTAATACATTCAAATTGAGAAAAGTGATAAATCATACCATATATCTATCTATCTATCTATCTCTATCTATCTATATATATATCTTTAATTTCTTTAAGTAGAACCAACTCACAAAAATCAAATAAGGTTGAATGAGAGTGGAAGGGGCTAGGTCACAGCTGTCCTTGTACAATAACCAGTAAATCTGTATTTCAGGCAATACTCAATGAAACATCATAGGGAAGCTTCATGTGACATGGTGAAATGCTAAAGAATGATGTATTGCTCTTTTTAGTATGGGTAAAAGGGACCAGAAAGCGGCTAGAATGTCACTGTAAGCCCATGCCTGAGCTTCAAACCTATACTGTCCAAGGATGACTGACGGTGAACTCACTAATCATCGCAGAGGTGTTTTGTGGAAAGAATCTTGGCCTCATATGAATTACTTACCAGGAAAGAGGTTAATATGGCATAAAACCCCAGATTCCTGATATTTATTTCAGTAACTTTAATGAAGTATAGATTACTTTACCATCTTTAAAACATTGCTCATTTCTTAAGTTAAAATAATTTCTTTCTATCTCTCCATTCCAGCAAATACTTTCCACACCAACAAATTCTTCCTTTTAGAGAATTTGCTGGACATTTTAAAAAAAATTGCAGAGGGCAAATATTGTTAGAAAATATAACATTTCAACTTTAGCGGCTAAGCCAATTGTTGGGCAAAATGATTTCAGAATGGTTCTAGAACGCACAATTATTTACTTCAATTGCCTATAGATTGGTGATGTCCTAAATCACATAGATATAAAAAGATATTGACTATTTCCTGGAGTTTACCAATTCAGGAAATAATAAACTAAGACTTAAACTCATCAGCATTATAAATTAGGTACCATCTATTGAAAAAACAATGAATATTATCCTTAAAGAAAAAAAACATGTAAATTAAAATATCTTGAGTGATTCTTAGGTCTTTAGAAATTGAAATCTAGGTTTATCTCCAGACATTATTATAATAACTCTAATAAATAAAAAATAATACCTAATCATATAGTTATTAAATACTTTTCTTCAAGTTCTCAAAGCTTGGAAGTACTATGTTTAGAATAACACCCAGATGATTGGGTTGGATTGACCTTCAGTATATAACATACTTACAGTTTAATACTAAAAATGGTGCTGTTGTTTGCATTTCAATTTAAGGTATAAATTTTAATTTTTCAAGATTTGTTTTTATTGATGTATGTATACTCTTTTGGGGAACTAGACACATGCCTGTGACTATGATGCATGTGTGCAGGTGCCTGTAGGGACAGAAGACTTTGAATCCCTTAGAAGTGGAGTTATCTAGGCAGTTATCAGTCACCTCACATATAAATTAAAATAAAACTCAAGTCATCTTGAAAAGCAACAAACCCTCTTAACTGCTGAGCCAGTTACTCAGCATCCTCTTACCTACCACCTAGAAGAGTGCCAGTTTTTATTGCCTTTATTATTGTGAGAATATGTATGTGAGATGTGCGTATAGTTGTAGCACATGTGTAGAGGTCAGAATACAAGTTTTTCTCCTTTTCATAGGTTCCAAGTATTGAACTCTGAATGTCAAATTTGAGGCATGTGCTTTAATCCACTGTAAAACTATGTGAACAGGATGGTTCAGGTTGGGAAGCAGAGGGAGGGAGCACTGAAAGCATTGACTGAGATTGTGGGGCATTTCACAGGTGAGGTAGGAACCTTACTCAATGACAACTCACAGATATCTATGAAGGTAACCTTTGCGAAGACTCTTAGTAATGGGAGATATGGGTCCTGAGCTGGTCATCTCTGTAAATAACCAGTGGAGGGACTTAGGCACCAATGAAACAAAACCTTCTATCTACAACTTGTTCTGCTTGCAGCATATGTTGGGATAAAGGTGGTGCAAATATTGTGGAAGTGAATCACCAATGACTGGTCCAACTTGACTCCTCAACCACAAGCAGCAGCCCATCTCCAAAATTGCCTGGAGGGCCAGAAACTAAAATCTGGATAGCCCAGAAACCTAGAGTAGAATCATGCACCAAACACAATTGGAAAAAAAAAAAGTAAAAGCAAATGATTCCTAATGATACTTTGCTATATTAGTAGACTAGAGCCTACTTGAATCCTCACCAGAGAGGCTTTATCCAGGAGATGATGGGAGCAGATGCAGATCTATGCAGTCAAAGATTAGGCAGAGCTTAGGGAAACCTGTGGAAGGGGGACAGAAAGATTGAAAGAGCCAGAGGGATTAAAGACAGCATGAGAAAATATCCTACAGAATCAATGAACCAGAGATCTTGGAGGCTCACAGAGAAAGAACTGACAGTCAGGAAGATTAGATAAGTGTAGGTTAGGTCCTCAGCATATCTGTTATGACGTAAAGCTTGATACTCTGGCTTGTGGGACTCCTAACAGTGGAAATAGGGCTGTTTCTCTCCTTTTGCTTGTAGGACCATGTTCTTCCTAATGGGTTATTTCATCCAGCATGAAATATGATGATATGTGCTTAGACTTATTGTAACATGATAGGCTATGTTTAGTTGATATCTCTGGGAAGCTTGCTCTTTTCTGAAGGGAAATGGAGCAAGAGAAGGAATAGGAGAATGGATGGTTCTGGGATGAGAAGGGAGGTGTGGTGGGGTTATTGGGAGGATAGGAAAGAAAGGAAACTTTGGTTAGGATGTAATATATGGAGAAGAATATTTTTTTGTTTTGTTTTTTCTTTTTTGATTAGATATTTTCTTTATTTACATGTCATGATTTCTCCTTTCTCAGTTTCCCCTCCAAAACAAAACAAAATAAAACAAAAAACCAACAAGAACAAACCCTTGTTGCCTCCCCCCTCACCCTGCTTGTCACTCTAACTGGAGAGGAATAAATTTAAAAAGGAGAAGAAGAGGAAGAGAAAGAGGAAGAAGAAGAGGAAGAGGACGAGGAAGAAGAAGAAGGAGGAGGAGAAGAAGGGGGAGGAGGAGGAGAGGGAGGAGGAGGAGGAGGAGGAGGAGGAGGAGGAGAGGAAGAGGAAGAGGAAGAAGAAGAGGAAGAGAAGAGAGAGAGAGAAAGAAAAAAGAAAAAGAAAAAGAAGAAAAAAGACAAGAAGGAAGAAATAAACAAGAATGAAATTACTTAAAAACAATTATTTCCACCAAATTAAGTAACTAGATTTTTGGTTTGTTTGTTCTGGCTTCACTACAAACACAATCACCTGATATTCACATATCCATATATTTATAAGATGCCAGGAGTGATTATAAGCTGAAGACACAGGATGGTCCTGTTACTTCATACACCATAGAGACCCATATCTTGTTTTAAGAATTAAATGATCTCTTATCTAAACGATGACTGTTTGTATTTACATTATCTATTTGTATTACATTATCTGTTTTTATTGATTTCCTGTTATTATATTGTTTGCTCAGATTACAATCAATTTTGTAAGACAATAAGTGGGACTGCTATTTAATTTAGTCTAACAAAGTAAAAACAGCCTTCTACTAAAACTATGCTCATGAGAAAAACTAGTATAATAGACTTCATTTCAAAACCATATAAAGATTGTTAATCCTTAAAAACATACTGTTTAAGTATTAGATATAATTTTGAAAGTATCAAAAATAAATAAGGTTATTTTTAACTTATCTAGAGTTAACTTGAGAAGAAATCCCATTTTATAAGATAAATCACCAACATTTAATGACTACTTTTACTAAATCACCTATTTACAAATATTAACTTATTACCACTCTGTAACTATGATGAACTCTTCAAATAATGACAAAACAGAACTGAAGTAAATTTCCTCAGATTAATTTTAACAAAAATTTTGGAAATGTCAAGAAGATACCTGCATAAAACAACAGCATATACCATGAAATCTTTTTAAAATTTCTTCCTTTCTCCCTTTAATTTATTATTAATATGTATATATGTTTGCCTCTTAGGGTTTATGTGAACTTAGGACATGTAAGAACCCACATTGCAATTAGTCAGAATTTGGTAGTTTCTAACTGAGAATGAATTCAAAAGACACTTTCATTTTTCTTCAAGACAATTCTTATCCGTAGAAATGTTTTTAGAAAAGTCATGATGCTTTTAAGTCAATGATCAGACTTTTCCTGAAAAGAGAAATAATACAACCAGGAGCTTGCCATTTAGAATGCAACAAGTCATTATAATCCAGTTGTTCATATAAAATATAATTTTAATGCAATACCATAACAAGAAAATTAAAAAAATAGATAACACCAGCATTTGCATAACTCCAATAGAGTAGTAAGGACGGTCTTGCTGGAGAGATCCTTTTTGACTGTTTAACAAGAGATCCATCTAAAACAGAAGCCTAGACACTTGAAAATCATGAAATTCTAAACTATACACATACTAACTCTTCATTTCTAAGATATTCACACATATTCCATGATATCTGAATGGATATCAAGTCAGTTTTAAAACTGGAGTCCATGGACACTTGCTGTAAGTTTTCTAAGTAACTTCCAAATGCTTTATAGTATCACCTCACCCATGTATGTATGTATGTATGTATGTATGTATGTATGTATGTATGTATGTATTCAATTTGCAGCCTGAATGCAGCCGCCTTCCCTCTTTTCCTTCCATTACCATGCTTCCACCTTCTTTTCCCATTCCCCTGTTCCTTACGCCTCAGAGATGGGGAGGACATCTGGATTGTTCCTCAGTAGACCAATAGAAGAAGGGTGAAACTTCTTTCAGGTCTGAGTGAAAGGTTTTGTAGATATCTTAAATTCATTTAATTCATACCATCTGTTAGTATCGTTATTTCTTTCTTTAGGTTCTGTCATGATGATCTGTCCACTTATAAGAGTGGTATGTTGAATTCTCCCACTGATAATGTATGGAGTTCAATGTGTGAATTAAGCCTTAGTAAATAAATGTTGGTGCCCTTGAATCTTGGGTATAGATGTTCAGAATTGAGACTTCATTTTGGTGGATGTTTTCTTTTGGTGAATATAAAGTGTCTATCCCCATATCTTTCAACTAATTTTGGTTGAAAGTTTATTTTATTATTAATATTAGATATTAAAATAGCTACTTTCCTGGAGCCTTAAGTCTCTACAGGATTAGACACATCTTCTTCCACTGAGACCAGACAAGGTAGACCTCTGCGACATATGTGTCAGGGGCCACATACCAGCCTATGTATGATCTTTGTCTGGTGACTCTGAGAGCTCCTAGGGGGGCAGGTTAGTTGACACTATTGGTCTTCCTTCAGCTCCTTCAGCTCCTTCAGAGAATCTTTGTTAAGCTCTCTACTTTGAGGTAATATATCTATCTTTCTTGCTGAGGTATGTTTTTCTGTATGCACCAGAGTGATAGATCCTGCTTTAGCAGATGTATCCATTCTGTTAGCCTGCGTCTTTTTGGGGGGATTGAGTTTAGTATTGTTGTGAGATATTAATTACCAATGATTATTTCCTGTTATTTCGATGTTGGTGATGATAGTGTGTGTTTCCTTTCTTTTTCTTCTTTTATTTTCTTTTCATTTATTTGTTGTTGTTGCTTGTTTGTTTTTTTGCCAGTGTGAGGTTATTTATTTCCTGGGTTTTCTTGGGTGGAGTTAACCTCCTTGGTTTGGAGTTTTCCTTCAACTATCTTTTGTAAGTCTGGATTTATGTACATATATAGTTTATAACTATATACATATACATGTATCTATATATATATAGTTTAAATTTGGTTTTGTCTTAGAATATCTTGTCTTCTGATCTATAGTGATTAAATATTTTGCTGGTTATAGTAGTCTGGGACAAATTATGTGGTCTCTTTGGGTATGCAAGATATCTGTCTAGACCATTGTGGTTGTGAGAGTCTCTGTTGAGAAGTCTGGTGTAATTCTGATAGGTCTGCCTTTATATGTTACTTGGCCTTTTTCCCTTAAAGATTTTAATATTCTTTCTTGTTCTGTACATTTAGTGTTTTGATTATTATATGGTGGGAGGATTTTCTGTTCTATTCTATTTGGTGTTCTGTAAGATTTCTGTATTTGTACTGGTATCTCCTTTTTTAGGTTGTGGAAGTTTTTTCCTATGATCATGTTGAAAGTATTTTCTGGGCCTTGTAGTGGGAGTCTTCTTCTATTCCTATTATTCTTAGGTTTTCATAGTGACCTGGATTTCTTGTATAATTTGTGTCAGCAACTTTTACATTTAACATTTTCTTTGACCGATGTTGTATGAGTTTCTTTTATAGTATCTTCTATGCCTGAGATTCAATCTTCTGTCAATTTTATCCTGTTGGTGTTATGTCTGCAGTTCTGTTCTCTTTTCTAGGTTTTCCATCTCCAGGATTGCTTCTGTTTGTGTTCTCTTTATTGATTCAGTTTTCTTTTTCAGGTCTGGAAGAGTCTCATACGTTTCTTTCACCTGTTTGATTATATTTTCCTGTATTTCCTTTAGGAATTTATTCATTTCCTCTTTAAGGGCCACAATGCTCTTTAAAGGATTGAATTTAAGGTTCTTAAGCTTTAGGTATGTTAAGATATCCTGGACTTGGTGTAGAAGGATAACTGGACACTGGTGGATCCATATTGCCCTAGTTTGTGTTCATTGTGTTCTTATGCTGACCTTTAGCTATCTGGTTGTCTCTGGTGTTGGGTGGATATTCCTGATGCTGTCAGGACTCCTCTGGGAGGTAGGCAGATCCTTAGGACTGACAATGGTGCTCAGGGAACACCAAGCAATTCACCTCTGCTGGATGTGCTCCAGATGGAAATAAATGTTGCTGAGGTCCAACAGGCCTTCCCAGGAAGGGAAGCAGAGCTGTGGGCCTGATTGTGGAGCTCAGGTGACAGAGTGCACCTGACCTTTGCTGTCTATAGCCCAGATGGACCTAGCAGTCAATGGGTAGGCCAGGCTGGATCTAACCTGGGTGTTCCTGGGGCCCCACAGTCCCCATTTTTACCTCTTTATTGTTTCCTGTTCCTACCTTTTCTTTATGCTTTTCATTCATCAACATTACTAATATATCTGTATGGTAAGAATGAAAATGCAGTTTTAATGCAGAAATTGAGATTATCATGAAGCACAAAATATTCCAGGTAGAACATGTCTCTTATATCCAAAGCTGTAAATATATTTTGCTTAAGGCATATCGATTTTTGCATCATTTAGAATGAGAACACAATGTATTCTGATGTAATTATATGTAGAAGGGAGGAATAATATTTTAAATAAACAGAAAAATTGCTAATGTTTGTTAATAACACTCTTCAATAATATCTTACTGGCCATGGAAATTTCAACCCTGAAAGTGAGCTTAAAATTAAGCAGTTTAATACATTATATTACAATTTATATTACTTTGAGCCTACTTAACCATCTTAACTTTCCTATAATTATCTTCTCGTTTCAATATCCATTATCTTTGTATGCTTAAGGTTTACATTTTAACATCAAGCTTCTGGCCATAAAAATAGAAACACATTTTTAGTAACCATTGCTATTATCCTAAGAATACTCTTGGATCAATGAGCTCTCACAAATTCAGGACTTTTCCCCAATACCAAAAGTCTTGAATTCCATTCAATTGAGTGAGGGAAGAGTTTTACATTGCTTTTCTAATTAAAGTGCAGAAAGTTAATAGCTTTGGACATCTCTGCAAAATGAGTAAATGCATACTCCAGCCTTGACATTTCCTCCAGCATTGATTTGAAAACACTAAATGTATTTTATTTTGTGGGTTCAGAGGAGAAAATCCACATAGTAATTGTTTTCCATTGATATTCCCACTGTGGGTTTGAATTTGCAGGATATGAATTGGCATTTATAATTTAAAGCCAGTCAAATTATAGAATTTGTGGCTTGAAACTCTTTATTTTCATTAGTCTAACTTTGCAAAGTGATGGGATGAATTTTTCCAACCTATTCATTTATCTCTGATTTCAAAATTGATTAAACAACATCTTTGCCTACAGAAGAGAAAAGGTGAATTTCCCTCAGCAGTTCTTTCTAGAATAACATTTCTTAAAAACTTATTTTGACACTTTCAGACCAATGCACCAGTGAGAAACTGCATTTTCATTAAATATTTTAACAAGATAGATTAAATACAGCAGTGCAAAGTCTGGTATGCTTGAGGGCTTCCTTGAATCCTGGTAACCTCAGGAACTTTCACCTTTGCATAGGTGCTAGAAGGATGGCTAATGCCCTGAATATTGATTATATGTCAAGAGCAGAAAAAGTCATGGCAGTCATGTTCACACTGGCTAGGAGATGAAGCTGAGGCAAAGGTCAATTGTGGATAAATGAAACGTAAGCTCAGCAGTCATGTGTTCTACCTGTCTGAAGCTTATGGTCCAGGTCAACTCTAAGGTGTGGTGAAATAAGAAAATTCATACTTTATGCATTTGTCAACATTTTCTGTGAAATACAATAAGTAAACTGCTTCAAAAATATCTGTGTCATTCTGTTAAAAAAATAAAAGTTACAGAATGTCAGTATAAGCTGGCACAGGGAAGTTGGCAAATAGTAATTTTACAAATGGGTTGAGATTGAGACTGTTGGTATATTTTTCTTTTGTAGGAATGAAACAGGCAGAATTGGAAAAGATTGTATGGTTGAAATGTGCTTTAGAAGACCTGAATTTTCTTCATCTACTCACTTGGTATTAATGTCAGTCCCATCAGACATAATTTTCCTCATCAGAAAATAGTGATTGCTTAGAAAACACTTTACTTAATTCACTAATACTTCAAGTTTGAGCACAAATGTCACGTTTCTAGTTTAAATCCTATTTTTAGAATTCTAATTACATAGGTAATTTTCTTGAGATATTGAACATTATTTTAATTGTAAATATATAAGTATTATCATCATTTTTTACTATCATCCTAAATAAAACATAGCACAAAAGAATTTTTAATTATATTATCTCATAATATTCTTCTATCATTATCTATAACTATAAACAATTATGTTGATAGATGAAAAAATTACATTGAGCAAAAAATTATTAAAGTATTATTGCTTCCTTAAATACCTTATTTGCAGTAACTTTAAAGAATGAATTTTTTATCTGAATTTGTTAACATTTAAAAACATATTTTAATTAAATAGAATTGAATCACATTCTTGTTTCCCTTTTGTACCACTGCTCCTCCCAGAGACCACCCCTTCAATGCCTACAATATTTTTTTGTCATATTCCTTAAAATTTATAAAATATTATAACAATAAAAATAAGTATTAT
>NW_022196915.1:67600328-67626780 GCF_008632895.1 Mastomys coucha
CACAAACATACAAGCTGACAGTATATATAGATTGTACAATGTTGGACCTATTTCTCCAATTACCAAATCAGAGAGACCATTGGATGGCAATCAACAAATTTCCAGTTCCTCATATTATTGGATTTCAATCGATTAGGATATGTTGGTAATATTAATTTTCAAATTAATATATTAAGAAAAAGTAATTGGCACCTCCTGTTGTTTTTGTTATAAAAGGTGGAATTAGGTTTGTGTGAATTTGTTGCAAGATTACCTTCTTGCTTCTTCTAGGGTTTAATTTCATTCCTATGTTGATGTTTTCCATCTATTATCCTTTGTAGGGCTGTATTTGTGGAAAGATATTGTGTAAATTTTGTTTTGTCATGGAATATCTTGTTTTCTCCATCTATGGTAATTGAGAGTTTTGCTGGGTATAGTAGCCTGGGCTAGCATTTGTGTTCTTATAGGGTCTATATGACATTTGCCCAGGATCTTCTAGCTTACATAGTCTCTGGTGAGTAGTCTGGTGTAATTCTGATAGGCCTGCCTTTATATGTTACTTGCCTTTTTTCCCTTACTGCTTTTAAAATTCTTTTTTTGTTTAGTGCATTTGGTGTTTTGATTATTATGTGACAAGAGGAATTTCTTTTCTGGTCCAGTCTATTTGGAGTTCTGTAGGCTTCTTGTATGTTCATGGGCATCTCTTTCTTTAGGTTAGGGAAGTTTTCTTCTATAATTTTGTTGAAGATATTTACTGGCCCATTTCCTTGGGAGTCTTCACTCTCTTCTATATCTGTTATCCTTAGGTTTGGTCTTCTCATTATGTCCTAGATTTCCTGGATGTATTGGGTTAGGAGCTTTTTGCTTTTTGCATTTTCTTTGACTGTTGTGTTGATGTTTTCTAAGGTGTCTTCTACTCCTGAGATTCTCTCTTCTTTCTCTTGCATTCTGTTGGTGATGCTTGTATCTATGGCTCCTTATTTCTTTCTTAGGTTTTGTATCTCCAGGGTTGTCTCTCTTTCTGATTTCTTTATTGTTTCTATTTCTATTTTTAGATTCTGGATGGTTTTGCTCATTTTCTTCACCTGTTTGTGTTTTCCTGCAGTTCTTTAAGGGACTTTTGTGTTTCCTCTTTAAGAGCTTCTAGCTCTTTACTTGTGTTCTCCTGTATTTCTTTGAGGGTGCTATATGTCTTTCTTAAGGTCCTGTATCATCATCATGATAAATGATTTTAGATCTGAATCTTGCTTTTCGGTGTGACGGTGTGTCCAGGACTTGCTATGGTGGGAGAATTGGGTTCTGATGATGGCAAATGACCTTGGTTTGTGTTGTTCATTTTCTTATGCTTGCCCCCCCACCATCTGTTTAACTCTAGTGCTACCTGCCCTTGCTAAATCTGACTGGAGCCTGTCCTTTCTATGATCCTGGCTGTGTCAGAACTCCTCAGAGTCAAGCTGTCTCTGTGATCCTGTGATTCTGGGATCCTGTGATCCTGGGCTTGTTACATCACCTGGGAGTAGGGCTTTCTCTGTCTGTTGTGGGACTGGCTGCTGAGCTTGTGCCCAAGGTCTGCTCAGAACATTAACACAGACAGACCAGAAGGAACCTGAGTCACTCAGCTGGTGAGTTCCTGTGTGCCTGGTCCTGCTGATCTCAGTTACTTCCAGTGTTGGGACAGATGTTGGTTCCTGCTTACCCCTGATCCTGGGAGTGTCAGAATCATGAATTCTTGCTATGTATTTTAATATATAATATATTAACAATTTGTTTTACATGGGGGATAAAAACTCTTCTTTTATAAAACCAAATGAAACTTTATGGAAAACCACTGTGATTCTCAGTGAAATTAAAACTGATTTGCATTTCCTTAGTTTCATTTTATAGAGATTTTTAAACACTATACAGAATGAATCTTCAATACATGTTATTTCTCCAAACTGCAATATTCTAAGCACCATTTTCCACATCTCCAGTATCAGATAATTGGTGTGATATATGAATTTAAACTGTGAACAAAAAAATAAAGATTGAAGTGTTTACCAAGAGAAGATGAGGTATGTGTTCCTTGGCAATTTGCAGGTCATGCTGGTCAGAGATGCACGAAGGCATTAATAGCTCTTCATCTCTCCCACCTCTCCTCCAAATTCAGTCCTGTGTCTCACCCCCAGAACTTTAGCAGACCACCCACTGTGCTCCTTTCATTTGCCAACATCTCCAGTGGATCACATAGGTCTTCCAATCCAACCTTAGATCTTCCCACTCATTACAAAATCCCAGCCTTCAACAACAGTAGGCATACCTCCAGAAACCAGTAAGCCTCTCTATCCAGGTACAAAGCCAGGCTCGTTGCAGAACTCCACTATTCACACTTCTAAATGCAATGCCTCAGCCTCACCAGCAATTCTGTAGCAACACTTACACCCCATCTTCTCTGCTCCTATTGAGCTGATTCATTAGATCTTCTTCAAGTTTCTCTCTACTCATCCTTTTATCTCAGTCCCAACTCTAGCAGGCATTTCTTGGAAACCTGCCAAAAAACCTCTCAGAGATGCAAGAAGGCCAGAGACTCAAACAGGCAAGCTTCAGTTTTCTCTCTATGCTCTTCTCCAATCATATCTCAAGTCTCTTCCTAAACTCAGTAAACTACCTGTTGTGGCCTCTCCCATTCCCATTCATATGTGTCACCTGCTAATATCTAGAAACACATTTTACTTTGAAATCTTGATGATCATACCTAGCAGATCCCTGAATAATTCCATACCAGGCAACACAAAGCTACCACACGTTCCTAGAAACCAGAAAATGCAAAGTAAAACAAGGTAAAAACAAAAACAAAAACAAACAAACAAAAAACCCCCCAAAACTAAAAATCCTTGCACTCAACAAATAGAAGACAAGATATAAGCATCTAGAATTATAATCATCCCAAACTGGATGCCTAAACAACAGTATAAAGACACAATCTATAAAAGACAGGACAATATATCTCTAATAAAGCCCAGAAATCCAACCACAGTATTCTTTGAGGGTTACAACACAGCAGAAGCATAGGACAATATGGTAATCTAAATTAATAATGACAAACAATGATATATATTAGCTGATAAGTCAATGTAACCAAGCTACAATTGTAGAATGACAGAGGTTAGGTATAGAGTAAATGATTAAGACTAGGGCAGGGGGAGATACCCATAGGTGTGGAAATAGAATAGCAGGTCACAGATGGATCTCAGATGACTGGAATAGGAGGTTCAAGTCAAGGAAGGATGGATGAGATACAGAACCCTGGCAAAGACTAATGGCCATTTGCACAATAGAATAAAAATTTAATATGTTAGAAAATTCATAAAATTTATACAAATATAAGAATGATCTAAATGAAATCACCAAGTATTGTGGGACACAGAACTCCAACTGGACATCACTTGTCATGCATTTATGATTCCAGTATTGTGAATATGTTACATCTAACGGAGTTGTTAGTTAAAGGGGTCCCTTGGGCATCTCTGAACAAC
Source organism: Mastomys coucha (assembly GCF_008632895.1). Lineage (NCBI taxonomy): Eukaryota > Metazoa > Chordata > Mammalia > Rodentia > Muridae > Mastomys > Mastomys coucha. Next base: position 67,603,823 of record NW_022196915.1, read on the forward strand.
CCCCACTGTTGCCAAAACTATAGGTTGATCTCCACAAACTGTCAGAAAGGCCTCATTATTCAAGACCATACCTATGCAACTCACTGGACTTAGAGAAGTCAAGCTGATGCCTACACAGCGTCCTTACCATTACATGTTAGCATTGTTAGAACAGGAATATAGTGTGTATACTACCAATGATGTCCTGCCTGTAAGACATGCTAGTGCAATGATGGCACAAAGCTTGTGGGAGTAATCAAACAGTATCTGATTTGACTCAAGGTCCTCTCTATAAGATGCAAACCCTACCTCATATTGTTTATGTGACCAAGAACCAGAGGAACCAGAGACTTGATATCCCAAGTGACCTAAGGCAAATCCATATACTACTGTTCTAAAAAATAAAAAATAAACCAACCAACCAAATAAGTAAAACATAACAACAAAAGGACTCCTAATTGCATCCTGCTATATTAATACATCAGTGTCTTGCTCAGCCATCATCACAGATGCTTCCTCCTGCAGTACATATGAACAAATATAGAGACCTATAGACAGACAATATACAGAGACTGAGAGGCCTTGGGACACTTAGAACTAAATAGGATGTTTCCATCAAATCCTTCCCCTCTGGACTTAAGGAACCCCGTGGAAGAAGAGGAAGACATGTAAGAGCCAAAGAGGATGAAGGGCACCAAGGAATCAAGGCCCTCTAAATTAACATGATCGAATTTCTTATGAATTCACAAACACAGAGACATCCTCTACAGGGTCTTCATAGGTATGCGCTAGATGGGGACCTAAAGCTGAAAGGAGAAATGGACACATGCCCTGATCTGTAACCCAAGGAAATCTTCAATTGATAAGCTGTTGCAAATGAAAATTTACCTTTTTCAGAGGGAGTTTCACTGGGAATGCAAACTACTTTTAAGGGTTGGCTGCATGCCTGGCAATAAATGACAAACTGAACATGACCTCAATAGCATCATTGGACATTCAGTACCTCATAATTTCATGTCTGGGATTTTTATTTCATTTTTTATTATATTTTATTGATATATTCACTTATTTTTCCTTTCTGTTTACCTTACAGGTCCTTTGTACACATATTTCAGGTTTCAAGGTAATGTGTTTATGGAATTCATGCATATGTGACTAGTAGGTATCTGGTTTTTGTTTTGGAAAACAACCTTCTCTTGGTCTGTTTTCCTTTGTTTTGTTTTATTTATTTTGTTGTTATTCCACTGAAACCTGCTTGCTTTATCTTAAGAGCTTGAAAGTAGGTGGATCCAGATGGAAGATGAGTTTGGGAAAAACTAAGAGGAGCAGAGATAGGGCAAATCACATTTTGTATACTTTATGAACATTTTGTTTTCAATTCAAGAGAAAAATAATCACTATCTAAATATATTGTCAAAGGTGACAGATGTTTCTCTCTTCAATGGACCTTTCCAAATGAAAAATGGAAGTTACCATCTCTGGTGGTCTGCAGGATTACTTAGCAAGGTTCAGTTCACATCATACTGCAGCTCTCACTTTATGCTTTAAACAGGCTTCCTATCTTCATTCCATCTCAGTGCAATACAAAAGATAAACATGGAAACTGAATAGCGAAGGACAGTGAACAAACAACAACAACAACAAAGCCAAGGCAAATGAGATTAATCTTTCAATATTCATAGCCACTGAAATCTAGAATCTCATTACAACATTGTTGACAGTTCAGAAAACTTTGCTCAAAGGACTGTCACATACTCTACCACCAGCTAGCAATATTTCTTAATTTTAATAATACTGTTTTATATACTTTATTGAATGCAAAATTTTTCTTTCATACATAATTAAAATGACTCTGGAAGTAGTATGAGCATTTTGAGCTTGAATAAATAAGTTTTTCCCACACATTCTTGGTCCACTACAGTGAGCTCAGTGTGTCCGCATTACCCATTTTCCATTTCTACTAGATAAAAGTGTGTACTCAGGCAGTCTCGCTTAAACTTACATTAATTTATTTTTCATAAGGTATAACATAATAAACCTAAGTGTTAAAATGGACCCTACAGCGGGGCAGTAGACTGTGCCGGGAAACCTAGTAAAGTTGAAAAGGCTCTGAAACCCTGGCATCTCATTCCTGAGTATGTTAGGAGTTTCTCTACTCCCAGACCAGATTCCTGACCTGGAACATGCGAACACAGCTCCCCACAAGAAGAACGTTAACACTGGTCATGTAGCACAGAAACAGAGTTCTCTAAGCTAATGAAGTATCTAGATGGGCCCTGATGGTTTGGCCAATAGGCTTCCCTTCCCGGACATTACTTCCTAAAAAAGGTATTTAATCTCTGGTCCAACCTGAGGAAGTTGTATGCATCCATTTTCCATGATGAACAATAAATAAACCTATAGACAAGCACGACATATCTCTCTCATCAAGAACCACCATGGGGTGCATGAAGGAAGCCTTTCTCTACAGAACCATGCCAACAAAGTTTCCCACAGAACGCCCCTCGGGGATCCCAGATATTTACTCCCTGAGCTAAACCCGAATTGCCTCCTCCCCTTGCCCCTGGTTCTGCCTCAGCCCATGGCCCTGTTTTGTTCCCAACTCCTCTTGAGTGTCTAGATATCCGGGAGTTTGGGAGCCTGCCGTCCTGTGCTCCTCATTGCAGGCCCATGGGCCCCTCCGTTCCTGAGTCTATGAGATTTCCAGTAGTGACTGATGCCCCACGGGAGCTTAGGAACCCTTGGATTTTCAGCCTCAACCTGTCTTATTTCTCATTGGGGCTGAGGATCCTAGGCTGTATTTTACCACCCCGTGGATGATGCATCAGTGCTTTCTATGAGTCCATCACTCAGTGGGGGGTGTAGTGTAAATGTGGTCTAGCCTGCCCTGAGGAGTTCCTTAGTAGCAGAAGACATTGCATAAAACCGATCACTGTGTTAATCTAGAACAACATCTGACCATAAATCCAGGTCAGACTTTTATTAGCATGGTCTCCTCCAGTGAGGCATCAGGAAGCAGTTCTTTGTGGAGTAACTCTACATTCTGCATATTTATCTAAATTACATTCTTACGTTTATTTTATAGAACTGCACCAACTTGGTGTAGTTTAATTTTATTTGTCCACATCAATACACTTGTTCTAGATTTAGTTGATTGTAATTAAATAATCACAGGTTAATCTGGCAACGGTGCAAAAAACCATCAGTATCACTCTGTTGTGATCTTAGAAGAATTTTCATTTATAATAGAAACATGGACCACTAACCCAGTAGAGGCATATGACACTTTATGTATAACTGTACTTTAAAATACATACATAAACTTCAAGCCCTTCCGGACAATTCCTAATCATACAACCTATTTTCTTTAGTTAACTGACAACTTATATTCCCCAATTAATTCATTAATAAATTGAGACATATAGAAGCTAACTTTAACTTTACTTAAGTGTCTACACTTCTTTTGCTTTACCCTTCTATCATATACTCACCATTAGAACTAAAATTTGCACTCATGTGTTTTCACTGTTTGCTATTTTGGATTATCATGTTTGAGTTCTAAAGGGCTTCTACCTCTACTCAGAATACATCATTTCTGTTTGTTCACTGTTTTATCTAGTGCTGTAGCTGAAATACAAGAGACAACTAATCAGTGCTTGCTAACTGAGTGATTAATTATGGTCAGACACCAAAGATTAAGGATGCACCAAATAAATGAATAAATAATTTAATAATCAGGATAAGCAGAAATGCCCATTCAAAACCTTTAAGTGACTGAATTAATTTTTGCTTTATTGATGCAAACAAAAGTTAGCCTTGAAAGCTCTCCTGATAAGCCCTAAAATGACACATTAATGGTTTATCATTTGAAACCTGACATAGAAAGCACTTGTCTCTGACATATTCTGATAGTATAATGCTCTCCTCTTCAGTGGCCTGCTGCTCTGCCTCAGGTATTTTTACTCCCTCATGTCATTGTTGACTTTCCCATTTCCATATACAAACTAGCCAGAGCCTGTGACAACACTTCCAATCTCACAGGATCCTAGGCGGTCCTATTCCAGTTCCTTTTTCTACATCAGACATTGTGAAAGCATCAGTTGTATGGTATTGTTGAATTGACAAGTCTGGGGTTGCTGCTGACACTGTAGAAAAAAACTTTCCAAAAGGTTAAAACCACATTTTATCAAAGAAAACAGCAATGAAAGATTTGAACTATTGTGTCTTGAATTATGGCTGACTGAGATACTCTACTGAATCTCTTAATCCTTTTAATACCTGCCTATTTTAGCTTTTATATACGCATCTGCTCATACAAAGCTTGCATCAAACTTCCAATACAGAAACTATTAGAACCACTTCCAGAACTGATGGACTATGCTGTGAGCTGTGAAAAGACTGAAAAATGAGGGACTCAGTACCCCTGATGGCCAGGAGAAACAGCACATGGACACCTGGACTTTCTGTGTTCCTTTTCTAACTTACTGGATTTCTAATGACAGATTGTTTCCAGCATCTACAAACAAGATGGTGTGAGGAAAGCAGATATGCGTGTGCAATTATTTTTGTTAAGCTGTTAAGTCTATTGATTGAGACTATCATAGGAACAATGCTGTAGAGGCTGTGATGCCATATGACTTTGAAATCAATTACAGTCGAGTTTGTGTCTCGTGTGACAAATCTAATGGAAAAGATTGATCTGTTTTGTGCTAGCTAAGTAGTTACTATTAAGATGTGATACTGTTATGTTTCAAATGGGATAAACTTGAGAAAAGATCATGAGGCAAATCATCCCAGGGGATATAGCTTCTCCACATCTCCAGCCTTGGGCAATAATGAAGTGGTACAAACAACCCCTTCCCAAATCTGGAAGGACAAGAGAGAAAGCCTAACCGTGGAGCTGATCTGAGTGAAATAAGAAAACTTCTGTCAATGGGATAGAAATTTAAAATTATTGTAAGGATAATGAAAAAATAACCATCAAAAAATATAATATACAAATATTTGATCATGTATCAAATGTTGTATACTTTGAACATGTTCAGCTTATATTTTATTTACTTAATTAAGACAGAAAGTCCAAATACAAAATGCATAATTTAGTTCAAATATGGTATTTTGGCTATGAATATGCACACATTAAATTAAAATTGCCAGTACATAGTATTTAGGTAGCACAAATGGAGTTAATATCATAGGGAAAGAGGTTGAGGATAAATGTTGGCAACCACTACTTCAGGATGTTGACTTATTTACTTATTCAGGAACTTGAACTAGGAAAAATGGCAATTCATTGCATGTGAAGTAAACAGCCTATTAGAATGTATAGTGCATGCTAAATATTTTAGATGTAAAGAATTGTGTGACATCATAAAAATAATCATTTCATGTATGTAAAATATATGTTCATTTTGAAAATATTAGTGCTTCCAATGGCCAAAATATATAAATAACACTATGTTCTTTATGATATTATAGAAGACTTATTTTCTTATCTCATCTTTTAAATTATTTCAACCTTATTGCATAGATCTTGGCAACTAAAAAAAATAGCCTTTTTATTATTGTTCTTATTCTTTTAGTTCATTTTAATGTGTTCTATATAACCAGGAATGTTGAAACTATATTTGCTTGTTTTTGAGAGCAGTAAGGTCTACCAGGGGCTTTTATTTTCTATTTGTAGATGTATGCATTTATGTATTATGTGTATGAGACAGATAATGGAAAAATCCAGTACTTGTAGTCTAGTGTACTTTCATTATTGTTTCTAGAGTAATAAAAACTTTAGAAAAGAGGCTTCTAATCCCAGAATTCAGGAAACAGATCTAGGGGAAAGGACCGTACATTGAAAGACAGCCTGCAAAATATAGTAAGACCTTAAATACTAAAATGAAGTAGGAAAGAAGAGGGAGAAAGAAGGGGGAAAAGAAAGAAAAACAGAACAAACAGTAGATTCAGAGGCAAAATTAACAAATATAGGTACAAATGCTTGCAGGCACCACTGCCATTCTTTTCTTCATGAATAAAGCAAGAAGGCATTTGCTGTTGATAATGAATTAGTGAGGTACCAAGCTGCACACAGAAAATACAAATCTTCCTTTTTTTCCAAAATATTGTATGCTGGAGAGTACAAATACAATTTGGATCTTCATTAAGAATCCATGAGCTGTAAAAAGTCAAATAGCCACAAGTGATTCATCGTAGAGTGTAAGCAGACATCTTTCCATAAGAAAAAATATATGCTCACATTAGGTAAAGCAAGTTGAGGCAAGCGGTTATCCTGAGATGGCAATTCAGGCTTGCCTATAGATGAAATAAGGCACTGTTAATACTTTTCTCTGGAGTATGAGGAAAGATGAAAATGAAATAATCTTCATTTCACTTAAGTTATCTCCTCATGTTGAACTGTTTCATAGACATGCCATTGGGGCTTGTTATTCTTCTTAACAAGAGGATCAAACTTTATGATTACTGGAGAATAAAAGCTAATGATAAGAAGAAAAGATTTAAGTGTAAAAAGTTTTTCTTAAATTTAATATTTTGTCCTTGAAATATATTTTAACTAAATGGGTATTACACATCATTGTACCAGTAACAACAATGAAAACCTTAAATATAGCTAAAAGAGAATTTGAGAGGGATTAGTCAAACTTATAGTAGGTGGTTAATTTTTGTAATCCAATACACATTCACTGGTGGTCTATCATGTTATGTTCCAGATAGATGTAAAAGCAAGTATCTTCCTAATTTGTAAAGCATTCTCAGTGCTACTTTAATTGAATTATTCATACTACCTACAATTAAATAATTGTAATGTCAGCAAAATTCCTCTTTTTTGTTTGTTTGTTTGGTTTTTGTTTTGTTTTGCTTTGGGTTTTTTGAGACAGGGTTTCTCTGTATAGCCCTGGCTGTCCTGGAATTCACTCTGTAAACCAGGCTGGCCTCAAACTCAGAAATCTGCCTGCCTCTGCCTCTCAAGTGCTGGGATTAAAGGCGTGTGCCATCACTTCCTGGCCTCTTTTTGTTTTTATATGAGCAAGACAGAAAGAGATAAAAGAAAGTGGAAAAGCATAAAGAAAGAACAAGACGGTCAGGACAAGACATAGATAGAGGCAAAGTGATGCTTAAAGTCTATGTCTTTGAAGATATTTGGAAAGGCTGTGTGCTTGTGACATATTCAAAGCCCCTGTAAGTTCCCAAGATACTGCTCAGACTGAAGAGCACATGAAAGTCATCCCAGCATTCCTGTGAAACAGATTTTGTGATATGCTGGGGTGGACTGACATCTCTATTTTTATAGCTTTTGCAGTTGAAGACGTGAGTTTTACTTAAATTTGAATTTTAAAGAACTCTAAAAGAAGTGCTTCTGCCACAGTCGGATGTCACAAGCCCCTGTAAAAATTGTCCAAGAGGGCTGCATAACACCTGAAGGAACTTTCGCCATGGATAAATCCTTCAGGAAGATTCATGGTTGCTAGAAAGAAGAGATTCTGAGGGCTTATTTTTCTCCATCCCTGGAGGATCTTACAGAGGCTAGGTACCATTCAAATGGAGTAGCTGGAATATGGTTTCTTTCAAGTATAAGTAATGGCCTCCAGCTCAAGCTCCAGACCCAATGGACTATGAAAACAGCACTGCTTGTAGTAATGGTGGTGCTGTCCTCTATAACTTGCTGTTTATAGCTTCCAGACTGCTTTCCAAATAGGAAAAAGGTGTCGTTATATCTGTAGAATTCCTCCACACATTTTCTCCAGCAGTGGCTAAGGTTCAGAATCCTGCAAACTGAGAACTTTAATGTTCTTTTCTTCCAAATGTCCCAAATGCTTCCTTCTGTCACCTTATTTTCCATTTTCACGATCATCCCTTTGTTTGGTTCATGATATCTCTAAGATCTTTTTTGAACCCGTGGAAAACCTCTCCTCTTTTGTGTATGGTAGACAGCCATGGGAGTCATTATCTAACCTGTAATTTGGATCTCAGCATTTCTCTACTAAGGACCTGGCTCTAAACACCTGGATGTTACACTTGCTTTTCTGTGCGTACCCAACGCTTTCCAGTTTAGACCCTTTTCTAGTATCCTTTTGCTTTTTTTGATTTTGTCCCTTAATCTATGTCGTCTAGTTTCTCAGTGTCATTGCTAAATGAGCCACAGGCAAACTGACCTGTACCATATTTCTAAAGCTTTGCCAGTGTTCCTTCTGCTGTTGAGATCAAGCTTGTGTTCTTGTACTGCCACAAATGACTTCCTATCTGGGTGAGGTTAGAGAGAGCAGCAGGAATTCAGACAGAACCTCTTGAAATGGTGGTCAGAAACTGTGAGGATTTTGTTAAGAGAAATGAGAAACTGGGAGAACTCTTGCCAAGCGAGTAAGATTTTTATTTTAAATTGGAGTAGTAAGTTATAGAAGACAAAGTGGAGAAGAGGAAGGCAGGAGCTCAGCCTGGATGTTCTGGATTAGGAGAGAGCATGAACTGGTGGAAAAGGGAATAAAGAGAAGTCATAGGAAGATTTGGCAAGACAGCAACTGAACTTCACTAAGAAAGCACATATAGCCCAAGCACCCTCGTTAGGTGGCAAGATGCCTTTGTGGTGAGATTCATTATGCAGTGTGTTGCTGATCCTTAAATGTCATTTACTTTTTGAGGTATCCTATAAGCAGCTGATTTTGCTATGTGTTTATAAATTTGACAGAGTATAAAAAGCTTCCAGTGACTGGTTGATTACCTAATACCGCCCAGTTTGTAAGTCAAAACAGAGGCCAAGATATCTCAAATACTCTGTGAGCTTTAAAAATGAGCTTTAGCACAGAACACTGTTCATTTTAAATATAAAGCAAGCTTTCTGTTGTTGTTTGTGTGTTTTTCAGAGAATTTCACGCACAGACACACACACCGAAATGAGGCACAGTGAGACCCCATGGAAAGAAAGAACCAAGCACAGTGGTTCAATAGCTCTCCAGCAAAGAAGGGCTCAGTGTCCCTTGGATGCTTTTGTCAATGGAGTGTAATTAGTGATTCATTGCCAGGCAGCCTCAGATTCTGCTGCTCATTTCTCTCTGTGGTCATTCTGCATTTACAGGAGTCACTATTCATGGTCTCTTTTATGGAGCTAAAAGATTTTTTTTTCCCTCAGAGTTCCTGACATTTTCAAACGTGTATGGAAAGTATTTTAATATCTTTCCTATAAAAAATAAAATAAAATAAAAAAAGAAAGAAAGAAAGAAAGAAAAGAAAAAAAGAAAAATCAAAATCAAAACAAACAAACAAACAGAAAAAATGCAGATAGTTGACTTCTGCTGGAGTCCTCATCAGGACACAGGTAGAAATTCAAGTAAATGTAAGAAACACAGAGACTATACAAAGTCTATTGAGACAGTGTTGTAGGTGCTGGAGAGAAAAGCCAGATAAAATGATGCGTTAAGTCCTGGTAACACAAGGAAGATTAAGTCTGTCTGATTCCCACTTTACCTTCTGGTACCCATAAGCCACTTTTTCTTATAAAAACCAATTGATACACGTTGGCATCCTTGGATGATCATTGAAGAGCAACTTTACTTTTTCCATTCACACAGCTCAAAGGGATGCTATTAACAAAGAACTCAGAAAAAGAGAGAGGATAGATTTGAGCAAAAGGGGACAAGATTCAAACTTAGAACAAGTGCAGCTACATTACCCTATAGATTTATTTCACAAACCTCTATATAGTTTTTCATAATGGCTGTATTAGCTTACAGATTGTGAGGGTTTCCTTGTCTCAAAATCCTTCCTAACATTTCTGGGCATCACAGTTTTATATATATATATGAATGAGAGTGAATAAGAGAAAGTAAAGTTCAGGTAAATAAGTATATCTACCCCCTTGAACATGTTGTCATTTCTTTTTAGTGACAATGGTCTAGATCTTCCTTCAAGCTTTAGTTGAAATACACAATAATATAGACATAAAATTCCCCTTTCTTGCAATAGAACATGAAATCTTCGACCTAATACTTAGCTATAAAGCAATGCCTTGGAAGCCCTCTTCTGAAAAATGCCTCATTTTGTGTATACTACATTTTTAAATGTATTATTTTTTCTCTTCCCTTTTTTCCTGTTGTGTTATAATCTCACTACCAGGGTACATATCTAAAGGAAATTAAGGAAGTATGCTAAAAGATGTGTATATGTTCACATGTATTTTAGTTGAATTTTCAGTAGTGAAGAGATCAATGGTTAGCAGACTATGGTGGTGCATGCCTTTAATCCCCCCACTTGAGAGCAGCGGCAGGACCATCTTTGTAATGTTGAAGACAATCTGATCTAAATAGTGAGTTCTAGGACACAGTGAGACTTTGTCTCAAAATTAATTTAATTGGTAGCTCATTCACTGGCAAATATATAAAGACACACACGCACACACATGCAAACACATACACATGCTGACTCATGTATGCATACACACACATGCGCACACACAATAGGCATAGACAGACACGGACACAAAATTGAGATAGTATTGGGTCTTTTGAAATGAAATGCTGTCATTTGCAATAATACATTTGGATAGAATAGTTTTATAATACAAACTGCTATAAAAGGCCAAGTATCTCATGATCTCATTTTATCAGAATTTTAAAATAGTTATTTTATAAAAGTTGGGAGAATAGTTCTTTGTACATTAAGGTATGATTCATGTGTAGATATTAACTTGAAATGATCTCTGTGAAATAAGCTCTGACACTCTGTTGTATTGCAGCGGAACTTTAAATGATATTAAAGAATATTTTCAGATGGGCAAGGAAAGAGATGAAGAACATTTCCACTAAAGAGAAATGATAGATATTTGAGGAGAACATTGAGTTACTACTTCAATGTTTCTCTTTATCTCTATGTCTGCACACATATGTGTGCAACAACACATATGTGTAGAATGATTTTTATAATATAATCTTGCATAAGAGGCCTAGTATCTCATGATCTTATTCATATCTGCATTCTAAAAATATGATTTTACAAAAGTTGAGACTACACACACACACATACACACACACACACACACACACACATATTCTTTTATGAATCAATACTTGAACATTTTTATTTCAGGATGTGTGTGTGTGTGTGTGTTTCTTTATCCTTTCTTTTTTTCAGTCAATGAGTAATGATTTCTTGACTATTGAAAATTGAACCAAAATAAATATGGGTATGTATATATCTTCTTGGTATAAGATTTAAATTCTTTTAGATAAATGCTCTTGTCATAAAATTATAACTTTATAGCAGAAAGAAAGAATATATAAATATATTCACATACACATCTCAAAGTACCCTATTATGTTGTAAATAATGTGTGTCAGGTAAAGTACTAATTTGTATAATTATAAAATATCAATAAAGCATCCTTAGTGGAGCAGTAGGAAAAATGGTGAGGAATGAGATCCCTTCATATTTGCTACCAGAGCAACAGCAATGACCCTATGGTCATAATACATATAATTAGAATTTTATTGTGCTTCTGTAGCTGTTAGGTATTGGTTTCACTTTGAATTACACATGGAGTTTCTTTTTATTATTCAGGTTCTGTAAGGTCTTGACCCTTTCCTAGTTAGAACTGCAGTGTATGTTTCCAGAGCAGGGCTTTGAGGTCACTAAGGCAGTGAGTGCAGTCGAGCTAATTAAACCATCCTGGCAAAGGTCAGAAGTGAGTTGGGTGGTTATCTGAACTGAAAATGGAGGTTAGAGAGAATGGATTTGAAGATCTCAGTGCTAGGAGCTGTAAATCTCTCCAAGAGGTTGTGAAGACTATATCAATGAGTAGAGCTATGAAGAGTTGAGAATTAATGCAAGCTTTCTATCTAGTTGGCTTGACACAGTTTTATGTCACTTGGCAAAAGAGAGGAAGTCTCCTGGGTCAGAGGAAAGGGTTTTTATCATGGACAGTAACAGTATGAGCCAGAGCACTAATTCATTCTTACACCATTGCTCTAAATTCCCAGGGTGACAGGAAGCGAGAAAAGATCATCTGATCATGCAGTGACATTAGCTGTAACAATGAAATTCCAAAAATAGGTACTCAAGCACTAAGTACGCTTGAACATCATCAGTCTAGAGTGAGTGACATCATCCCTGTCCCCTAAGGTTGTTTGTTCACCACACCGAAATGTGGAAGACATAGTTATGAGTGCAACTTGTCCATGATCTGATCCACAGAGATAAAGAAAGAAAAAACTAAGTCAGCCATTCATTTTTTATATTTAGGAAGTTGAGGCTCAGTAAAGTTATGTGACACTTTGAAAGGACAAAATAAGTCAAAGAAGACATGGGACAGGACCTCAATGTTCAGACCTGAAGAGTAAAATTCACTCACAGTGTATGTAGCATTCATTCTCAATAATTATTTGTGTGCGTAATTCTCCCTAGATATCTTGGTTTTTCCTCTCTGTCTTTTTCTGTATATATAAATGTATGTATTATATATGTATTTTTAATACATGTGTACATATACATATATCGTATATAAATAATTGATGTTTATAATTATCTTTTCATTGAAATGCCATCAAGAATGTTTTTGTGAATGTCATCAGATTCGATAACTACTCTCTGGGAGATACTGACACCTATGGACCTGTCCCTTGTGAAAATGCAGTTATTAATATAGAAATTGTCATTTGTTGGGTGACATCAGAAGCATTATTTGGTGTACTGAGAATAGTCAAGCAGATAGCTCAAAGGCAGACCTCTGGATACTTGTGACAATGGAAGTGAACCTGACAGGTATTAGAGTTCAGTACTTGGAATCATACAAAAACTATTTATTTGAGGGTGAATGTTAAAATGTAAATGATTTACCTGAAAAGGAAAATGCTTCCTCAAATATGCCTAAGTAAAATACAATAAATGTGAAAATTCAGTGTTTACAATAATATGTCTACCTGTGATTTTAGTGTGCTGAAGTACTTTATAGAACCCGTCATTAATGGGCATTGTGATTAAAAAAACAGAAAGAAAGAAAGAAAGAAAGAAAGAAAGAAAGAAAGAAAGAAAGAAAGAAAGGAAGGAAGAAAGAAAGAGAGAAAGAAAGAGGGAGGAAGGAAGGAAAGAGGGAGGGAGGGAGAAGACAAGAAGTCTCCTGGGTCAGAGGAAAGGGCTTTTATCCTGCTCAGTAACAGTATCAGTCAGAGCACTAATTCATTCTTACTCTATTCTCTAAATTCCCAGGGTGACAGGAAGCAGGCAAAGACAAAATTGATATTATGTTTCCCATGATTTGCAATCTCTGGTGGTATTGAGGTCAAAGGAAAAAAAAGAAAACCAAAACAATCTGAAACAAAAATAAATAAATACAACCAAAACCATGGAAAAACACTAAAAATTACATATTTTATAACAGCTTAATTACATGAAAAATTAAGTAGCTCTATAAACCATTATCCTAGAAGAACAGTTTTGCTAAACATTATATATTATATACATACACACACATACCAAAGTGTCTGGGATGAAATATCTTAATTGAAGTGCCTCAGTTTATTTGTCATCCATAAGTCTGAAACAGAAAGTCCATTGATCTATTTTGTTGTTGCTGAGTATCAAACCCAGGGTCTCAAGCATGACAGGGAAGTACTCTTCTATATGCACTGCAATTCCAAGTGTTGTCCTCATCTGTGTAATCGTGCCCATTTTATAGGTTGGTAATATTTACAAGTTTTGATCACAGATAAACAAACCAAAATTTCCCAGGGCACGCACAAAATATACACAGCCTAAGTGTGTGCCAACCACTCAGAGGTGTGGAGATCAGACTTCATGTCCTCTGTAAATATCTCCTTGATCTTCTCCTATCCTCTTCCATTTCATACTGTGGAATCAAACATCCTAACCCACATGCAGGTTCTTTATCAAACAGCAAAATCTTTCTAATGAAGTGAATGGGTACAAGCATCATATTCAAGGATATCTGTGCCCTAGTCTCAATATACCTTTGGAGTTATTATCCCATCTCATCTGTAGTACTTTCGCATGCTTTTTTGGAAACATGACAACTTGACATTACCTGTACTTTCCTGTCTCTGAGATGATGTTCTCTCCACAAAATATGCTTCTTCACTTCATATCGATCTGTCAAATGTCTAACCATACCGAAGGAGAATCAGAACAGGGTATGATTTGAATATTCAATTATCTTCTCTCATTCCCTTGGAATTTCGAAACACTTTTGTATCGCTCTCGTTGCAATAAATAACATCTAATGTTAATTGCACTTACATGTGCTCTTGTTATATTCTATTATCTAGTGACTCAAAACAAATGTTGCAGCCCTGATTCTCTCTGTGTTCTTTTGATTCATACTGTGTGATGCATTTGTAAGAAGTATCTTCATTAACATCATTTATTTCTTGTTGAGTTCTCCCAAGTCCTGAGTTTTGTACGTCTCACTTTCCCCTTTCATCTTTCTTTCTGTATTAGTAATATATGGTGCACTGAGACAGGAGTGAGCTCAACTCAGGAAATCATCCTAGAGGTGCTGATTATTAACTCTGAGCACATGGTTACAAAGAAAGAAAAAAAATCACAAAAGTACCAGAGTCAATTAAGTAACTTACGTCACATTGTTTCTGGATAACAATTAATATTTTAAACTAAGTCAGAACAAAACAAACAACAAAATGAAAAATGAGTATAAACAAGAAATAAGTCATTGTGTGAGTCACAAGAGTTCTGGATGTCCTTGGTATACACACGTGCATCAAATACAAATTATGTAAAGCAGTCCATGTTCTCATCCTACTCTATGCTTCCAGTCATGCAGCAATATGCATGGATTTGCTGCAAATTTTTGAGCAAAGTGTTTGTTAGCAGAATGTTCCCACATTCTTGGTCTTTAGTCTGTGTGGCACATTCATGTACCATTCATTCAGCTGTGATTTGTAAGAGTTGCTTCAATGCCTGTTTTGCTTTTGCAAAAATCCATGAAAATACGTGAAATCATAACTCTTCTTCAATGTATAGTTTGTGCTTGTGTAGGGGTTCTGCTTGGAAATTGACAGTTTTCTATATCAGGATATGTGGTAAAAAGGTCTGGCATTCAGGATATTTCCCTGAAAAACAAAACAAAACAAAACAAGAAAACAACAAAACAAAACACTCTTCCTTTGACAAAAACCTTTTCCCCAGAGTTGAAATCAGGCTACTTCTGAGATGTAGCCTGGAGGGGATACATTTGCAGAGCATCTTGATCTTTGGTTATTTGTTCTACCATTATAATTTGGTAGCAAGTAACATTTGCCATGTACTAATCTGTGTGCCTACTCCAAGCACTATATCTATATGAATATGGTCTTTTCTTTTGTAACAGCTCAACTCAGTTTTCTTTTAGACAGGAACAATAAATTTGGACAGAAAAGATCAGAGAAACATCACTAAGTAATGTTTGATCACTGGGACACGAGTTGTCATGTTCGGCATGAAGAAAAGAGCTGCAGAGAATGCTGACATGCTCAGTGTGGAAAATTGGGCTAAAGAAGGCTCCACATCTTTTCTTGCAGTACTTTCTCTTTCTCTGTTTATTGAGCCATGGTTCTAAATTATCTCAACTTTTGGAACATGTTTAATCTTGGTTCCTCTCTTTAACAAGTTCTTTATGCAATATATTGACCCTATCTTTATTTATTTTACCATACGGTATTTTCTACTTCAAGCATCTGACAACCAGCCTACAGAGTAAGAATTAGAGAAATGAAGGTTTTCTACCAACCCTCGTTAATTACTGTTATTACGTAACTATGCATTTCCTTATGTATATCTGCAAGAGTCATAAACATAGCCTCTGTATTACATATATTTTCACTTTCAACTAATGGTTGGCATCTGTCATTTATGTTGTTTTCGTCAGTTTATACTATTTAATCTTTTAGAGAAGAAGTAGGTGGTTAGTAACTTATTTACTAGAAAAATTAATTAAATAAGACTTAATGAATGATACTTCACTGACATCACCAAGGAGAACCTGACAAAGTTTAACCACTCAAGTCATTATACTATTCACTGACTTCCTAAAATGTTGCAGTTTATGATTTAATAAATATAATTTCATATGCACTTTTCTTCAATGTTTAAAAACTTCCTAGTGAAAGCTTTGACCAAGAAATCGGAGGCTATATCCCTTCTTTCATTACTTATATTTGTAAATATTATCTTGTCCAATAAAATAAATATCTTTAGGTTCAATTGGCTACAGACCAGAATATTACCCATCACCTACTTCAGGATTCTTTTGAGAGTGTGAGGACAAGCCATAAGTAATATGCTTTGATTGTAGATATAAAAACCAAATTTCCCCAGAACACTGACAATATATGCACAAACTAAGCATGTGCCAACTACTCAGAGGTGGGAAGATCAGATTTAGTTTCCTCTGTAAATATCTCCTCGATCAACTCTTATGCCCTATAATTTCTTACTGTGGAATCAAACGATAACAAAACAATGAAAGGAATAGATTCAAATCTTGTCATTTTAAGTATAAGTTTGAAAAAATACTATTAGGTAATTTTAAAACTTAGTGTCTCTCGTGTTCTAGGAATATTTAAAGGCCCTATGGGTTCATGTAGCTGATGGCTGTGCTACTCTACTATATGCCAACATAAATGTAGAGGACTATGATGATGAAAATCCATTTTGGGTTCATACTGAAAATCCTCATAAAAGATAGGATACAACAAGGATGGCATTCTAAAATGTGTTCTCTTTGCAGCAGCAGGACCAATAAACTCAAAGGCAAAGCTTATCGGTTGTTGCATTGTGAAAGCACTCCACAGTGGCATGTGGCTGAGTTCTCCCCTGTGTGTTTTGCCCTACCTCGTGGAACCAAGTTCTTTCCCTCATTGCCTGAATTGTCATTGTCTTCTTCTGGCTCTTGTATATGCAGTGCTTCCTCACTGCCATGATCATCTAACCACATTCTCACTATTCTTCCCTTACAAACACCAGATGCATTCTCCTACAGATAGCTCCCCTGTTGATTCCCAAGGGACTTTCCCTCCTCTTCTCTACTAGAGTGAATTGTCCATCAACATCATCATCTAATTTTAATTTACAGAGAACTCATGTACATATGTGTGTATGCTGTCTTATTTAATGTGCCATAAGTAAGCATTGGAAAAAACTGACCTCACCTGTTTGTCCATTATTAGATTATCAAAACTTCACATTAGTAGACTAGTAGTAACAAATGGGTGAATGTTCAAGCATATTTATTTTTAATCTCTATCATGGTGGATTCTTCAGAGTAGATAGTTCTGCAAGAAAGAAGTCTCTCTTACTCTTGAGTAGGTTCTACTAGCATTTCTATAAAAAGCATTATTTGTAAGCTGAGATTTGATCAGAACTCTGGGATCCTTCTACATAGGACATTGGTAATTTCTTATATTTGTATGTTGTTTTTATTTTATTTTAACTAGAATCTATTATCAGAAGGATTGTTGATGGAAACATGAAGTGTAATCATGTGCTTATATTTAGTAGAGTGATCAATTATTGACTCCCTGGCAACTGCTGGGAGGACATTGTGAAGTGTCCATCTTCTCAGAGGTTAAACACAGCTCTGGTGATAGCAAGTCCTGCTGAGGTTATTTGATCTGCTACCAAAAGCAATCATTTCTTTCTTCTCCCTCAGGGCTTCTGTCAAGACAGTGTTTTCATATCTTTGACATCTTTGACTTTAAAGTTAATGTATAAAAGAAATTTTCAATTAAATTTAAATGAAGAATGGTTTCAGTTTCATCATCATATGTTTTATTTACAGAAGTCTTTGAATATATTTTTTAGGAAAATGGATATAATGAGATTAATGACACATCATTTTATGTCAAATAGTACTAGCTCAGATACTCTACTTGTCATGGGGTTGGATTCCAACAAGGAATTGAAGTGACAAAATGTAGTTTATTTCTACCACCTTTAACATAATAGATGTATTCAATGATAAAAGTTACTGACATAATCAAAGTGACTTCTACTTAATTGTAATTGAAATGTTAATAGTTTCTATTTGCCACAATGTATCACATTTTGTGCATATTAACAAGTCTTAATGATCAGATTTATCACTCTGAATATAATATGCAGAATCTCTAAATGCATGCATATCAAAGAAAATTTGTTATTGCAAATGTGTTGCCTTCTTGCTTTTATTTCTTATGTTGTCTAAACACTTCTGGACTTTATGTGCACCCATAAAGAAGTTCTGCTTTGTTTTGCCTTTCTTTTGGGTCATTAGTAACTAGTGTCACCTTACTGGTCCTGGGCCTTCAGGGGGGTGGTTAGACCATGCTAATATCATTAGCTGCCATTTATTGATATTTTACTAAGCATTTTCTCTTCACTTTGAAAATATACTAAGCAGTATTTATTGTTTTTCCATTTAGGTGAGACACTTGAACCTTGTGGAGATTATAGAGCATCAATTAAATATCTTACTCAAAGCCACGTTTGTGACAAAGGACACCCTACTTAAGTAATTTTTGCTCTGCCTCTCAAACTTTAGAATGCCAAACAAGAACAATTAGTGTATCCATGAATTAGTAAGGATAACTGGCTACATTCCATTTTTTTCACATATTTTTAAGATACTTCACCATATAGTTGTTATTAATCAACAGTATACAACCTTTCTCCTGAGACTTTTTAAGTGAAGAATAATCAGAGAAGACCTTGGGGTTGATTAGTCTTTTATGATCACATTTCACCCATTTCAGTGCACATGGATCAGTGTTCTAAATTAAAATCCTAGTTATATACTTCTTACCTTCAAAATCCTGGGGAGAGTATGTTAATAACTATGGTTTGTACAAAGCCTCATCATCAAACTTACATGTAAAACTCCTCTTTGAAGAAGTCCTGATGTTCCTATTAAAATCATTACTGCTATTATCCTAGTTTCCTTAAAATATCTCATAGATATTTCTCAGAAAGAAACTAAAACCTAACTCATTCCAAAAATATATAATTTACAAAGACAAGAATAACATAACAACAAATGTCTTGGGACCATTTTTAAAGTATAAAATTTTGCAATTATGCTTAAGACCACAGATCATATAATTTCTTATACAGTGATCTCTGGTCCTTTTTTTCTTAATAAGATGTCTGATAGTCCAGTCTAAAGATGCTAATGAACATAAAAACACCAAAAGAAAAATTTTAACAGAGAAAACTCATGGAACTGAAGTCAATATATTGTCAAATAAATAAGTTGAAGGTCATATTTATAATAAGTCATTTTAAATATTTCAATATAAAATCATGCTGAGGCTTCCTGAACAAAATGTATTTTGATTACAAAAAATCTGGGAAGATTTGAGGAGTATCATTTGAAGGTTTAGTAACATTTTAAATCAAAACATGTTTGTCACTTGAGAAAATAGCAGAAGTAGAAAACTTTCCCAGCTTTCCTTTCCAGTTCCATTAGGTTAAAAGCCAACATAAATCCTGGGAAGGATTTCTGGCTTTCCTACAATCAAATTATAAGACCATATTGATAAGCCTTGCCTAGACTGTAGGAAAGAAATGTCCTTTTCACAAAGTCAAGGTTTCATGGAAAGGACCCATAGCAAACATCACTTGCCATGTTGACCCAAGGCCATCATTGAATTATATCCTTTATTGTATCATATTTTCAAGAATTCTCTCTTCAACAACACTAGCTAATCAAGCAAGCAAAAGAATGCACACATTTAATTCCATCTTTAAGTCTTCATTTCTTTCTGACTGTTCTATTAATTATATAAAACTGTATTAAAGAAATTCATATACTTTTTGATTATCAATTTGTCTTCTTTTGTCTTTCCAGATATGAAAATAAGACAGGTAATATTCACATGCTTTCCTCCTGTATGACATCATTTATGTTACAGCATAGCTTTATGTTCTTCCTCAGCACTACAGAGGTTGCCATTTTTGCATGGTGAGAAGTGGCTGTATGTATTTTAACAAAATTCTGGTTATATTCAACCTTGGGAATTCTGAGGTAAGTGACCTAAATTCAAGGAGATAAATTAACAGAGGGAAGCATGTTGGCAGAAGAGTCTTCAAAATACTATGCCTAATCATAGAGAAGCTTAAAAACCATGACTGACAACACTGATGTTAGTATAGAAGCTCTATAGCCCCTGGAACACACAGAGAGCACTGCTGAGAATTCTTTGGTATGTGTGCTAGATTATCCTCAAACCCATACATTGGATTGGTCATTCTCTGCACTAGAAAACAGGATTTGGTCACTTAGGACAGTGATAGTGAGAGTGAAAAAAGTGTATATGAGTAAAGATCCCCGTATTTAAGTGATCTAATTAGGTAACTGCCTTAAGTCAGTTTAAGTATATTTAATAATATGAATCAATTCTCAAAGAGATAATTTTGTACTCATGAAGAGAGTTTTTGAAAAAAGTTGGCATAGTCATCTATGGCATGAAACAAATACCAAGCCAAAAATAAATAAATAAATAAATAAATAAATAAATAAATAAATAAAATACCTGAATGAATAAAAGAAAGAATGAACAAATGAATAAATGAATGAATGAAGGATATCTTCATGCTTAACCCAGAACCATGAAATCTCTTCAGCTTTTGATTTTCTCCATTGTTACAGTGACCAACTTCGGTAGTTAAATGGAACCTCAGGTTTCAAAATAACAAGAAAGAAATTTAATGCACTAGTGTCCAGTTGATCCTATTTTTAAACTCTGCATTTTTAAAGGCATTAACCTGAGGGGTAGTATTATATTTTTGCTTTCTCTATTTACAATTTTTTACAGGGAGAAAAAAAAAACACAAAAAGATGTGTTTTAGTAAAAGTTTGCTATTTCTATCCCATCACCTCATTCTTCTCTAATTCATCTTCCTGTTTAGATTCTTCCTCAACTATTTGTCTTTTCCACAGGTGTATAGGAGGACACTTCTTACTTAACTTCTTATCCCAAATAAGCAACATTGTTCTCTGTGCTTCCCAGAGCCCCCCTTCACCTCTGTCCCTTTGTTTGTGCTTTTGAGAGAGCTCTTTTGTTTAGATAGATTATTTCTTACCCCTTTTTTTTCTCTCTTCACCATTTGTCAATGTCTGTATCCAACCTGTTGGTACAAAAATATGTTTTTACAGAATAACACAGAATATATTAAACATTATGCTGTTTTTCACTTTGGCCTACTTTGGCAAGCCCGCATTGTTTTAAGGAGTCTTTGCACATCCAATATGATGCTTAAGGGCTCTCAAGATTCCTAATGACATTTTGTGCTTAGAAGCTATACTTATTCATAACATGCCTTCAGCATGTCCACAGAAAACAGGCCAACAGCCCACTCCTGAAGTCCTTCTCATAATTTAACTTCACATTTATGTCCCTCTGTCTCTACTTAGTAGGGGACTATATATTTTTTTATTTGACTTTCCTCTTGGGCATGGGTTTCCCAATGAAGTTTATTTCTCAGGTGACACAGGCAAGATGCAAAAATGCAATACTCCCTCTTTACATGGAAGAACACTGTAGAAAGTGGGTTTTCTAGTAAATAAGTTCCCAGATTATAGTATCAAGTTGTTGTTGTTGTTTGTATGTTTGTCTGTTTTTGTTTTAAAATGTCATCTTTTTAAGTTACTGTTCTATTGCCATGATGAGACATCGAGACCAAGGCAAGAGAAAAAGATTTAATTGGGAGCTTGCTTACAGGTTCGAGGGTTCTTCCATTTCCAGGATGATGGAGTATGATGTCAGGTAAGCATAGTGCTGGAGAAGCAGCTGAGAATTCACATCTGTATCTCAAGTTTCAGAGGGAGAGTGAATGGGTGTGGCATGACATTTTGGAACCACAAGTCCACCCTCAGTGACACAACTTCTCCAACAAGGTCACCTCTTTAACCATCCCAAACAGTTCCAATAACTGGAGATGAAGGAACTGAACCTATGAGCTTATGGGTGCCATTCTCATTCAAATCACCAGACCATCTGATGGCACTTTCATAGCAAATCATATGCTATTCTATTTTATGTTGAATAAACTGATAATTTATGATGAATCTAAACATATAAACATTTGTAGTCAGGAAAAAAATCTATCCATTATTTTAATTATGGATTTTGTATTGAGCACTGTCTTCCATTTATATGTTGACAACAGCTATAAAAATTGCTTTTGGATTCTGTGAAGAAAAAAACAGTCCTTTTACATGATACAGAAGCTCGCAAGCTGTGTACGAAAGTCAAGTTAACTGTATCTTGATTTCCTACAATTCTGGATGATTCATATACCAAGGTAAAAGGTATCCCTGTGGAATATAATATATTCGCACTATATCTACTATAATCTTCTAAGACTATGCATGAAGTTTGGGTAAGATGAGCACAATGCAATCACCATCAAAATTCCAACTCAGCTCTTCACAGATTTAGAAAAAGCAATTTGCAGATTCATCTGGAACAACAAAAGACCCAGGATAGCCAAAACTATTCTCAACAATAAAGGAACCTCTGGTGGAATCACAATCCCGGACCTTAAGCTGTACTACAGAGCAATTGTGATAAAAAACTGTATGGTATTGGTACAGTGACAAGCAGGTAGATCAATGGGACAGAATTGAGGACCCAGATGAACCTACACCTATGGTCAGTTGATCTTTGACAAAGGAACTAAAACCATACAGTGGAAAAAAGACAGCATTTTCAACAGATGATGCTGGTTCAACTGGCGTTTAACATGTAGGAAAATGCAAATAAATCCATTCCTTTCTCCTTGTACAAAGCTCAAGTCCAAGTGGATCAGGGACCTGCACATCAAAGCAGATACATTTAAACTAATAGAAGAGAAAGTGGGGAAGAACCTCAAGCAAATAGGCATAGGAGAAAATTTCCTGAAGAGAACACCAATAGTTTCTGCTCTAGATCAAGAATTGACAAATGGGATCTCATAAAGTTGCAAAGCTTCTGTAAGGCAAAAGACACTGTCAA
>NW_022196915.1:67628200-67646277 GCF_008632895.1 Mastomys coucha
AAAAAAAAAAAAAAAGAAAATTTGAACAAATAAAATTCATTATATCTTTAAAAAAAAAAAGATATCTAAGACACCTGTACCAACTCATTCTTGTACATAGGCTTCCGTAGAGGTCTGTGTGGGTAGATAGTAATGTGAGTCATCTTGCTTTTAAATAAAGCAAGAACCTAAAGTACCAACAAACAAGGTATTACTGTTTCATAAAAAAGAAAGTAGTGTTCAGGCTTCACAAAGAAAACATTATGAAGCAATATGTCTCCATTTCCAAAATCAAAGCCATGGTAGAAGGCTCCATCTTAAAGTAGAAGTTCTGACAGTAACTTGTAAAAGTTCCCCTGTGTCACAGCCGTGATACTAGAGAATTTGTTGCTTGGCTCCGTTTGTATATTACTAGAAATATGTATGACCAGAGGCACAGATAATTAACTGATGTTCAAGGGTTAGTTTCAGAATGTTATCTGGAAGGTACCAATATAAATCATTCACTTTAGAATATTCAAATATTCCCAGTAGGATAACGTTGTATGCTACAAAGTTTACGTCAAATACTCATACAATTTTTTTTCAATATATTACTATTATTATTGACTTTCAGGTTGGGACAGAGAGAATTTTAAAATTAGCAACGTCAAATTATTTTATTCTCTTAAAATTATGCAAAACACGTATACCATTGTGCTGAATGTTGGAAATAAATGTCTGAACTTCTTGTCTCGTTTCTTGAAAAAGAACGAAGCTGGTGTTATTTTTTGAAACTTTGAAGTAAGAGGTAACGAATAGTACCTCAAGAGCAGCAATGACACACCAGTAAGCATGATGCTTACATTCTCTAATCCAAAATTGTGTGTTTTCATATGCCTGGTAAGTCAGGAGGGCATAGAAATAGTTTAATGACCTGGGACTCCATGTTCTTTGAGCAGCAAATGCAATCTCTTCTTAATAATGCACCTAGTAACCGGTTGACAAGGGACTTGCAGAAGGATTAGGCTGTGAGTTCATGTGCCTTAATCAATGAGTATAAGTTTCTCTCCTTAGCAACCTCTTGATAATAGTTTGTTTCTATACAAACATACTTCTTAACATATTTGGCATGAGAATACAGGGTTTCATCTGGTTTAAACTGGGTTGATGCTTGCAATAAAGCCAACTATATTCTTTCAATGAATTTTTAGGGGTAATCTCACATTTACCATCATTTAATGTTATTTTTAAGGAATTTAAATAAACTAGGTTTTTTTTTTTTTTTTTTTTTTTTTTTTTTTTTTTTTTTTTTTTTTTTTTTTGAGACAGGGTTTCTCTGTGTAGCCCTGGCTGTCCTGGAACTCACTCTGTAGACCAGGCTGTCCTTGAACTCAAAAATCCTCCTGCATCTGCCTCCCAAGTGCTGGGATTAAAGGCATGCACCACCACTGCCTGGTTTAAACTAGGATTTTTATTTAAAGTATTTACAGAAAATATTTTTATTTAATGTATTTAAATAAACACACTTTTATTTATTCTATTTAAATATTTCAGTTAATGGATCTGTGCGAATGCCTACATGGATCTATGTATACCACTTTGAGTATTCCTTCTAGTACTAATATCACGTGGGTACTACATGATCCTGTGAAGTGTTAAAATGTTAGGGCTTTAATTTTTAGAGTTACTTAATATTGTAACCCTAATCTGAATGACATAATGGTCGGTATTCTATGGAGTACTGAATGAATTTCTGATGAATCAAAGTGTGTTCATCACATTCTTTTCCCCCTTTTGATGCAGTAAAACACCTGTAAACTCCTTTTCTTCCTCTTATTAGTTTCTCATCTATTCTCACTGATTTTTTTCCAACACTAATTTCTCAAGGCTGAAATGATAAGCTCAGCTGCCTTGGTGCAGGTGGGTTGATGTGGTTAGATGGAACATGTGGCAAATAGGTTCTCTATTTGCAAGATGTTTAGATTTATCTATAAGAGAAACATCTGTTTCTTCCATACTTAACTGCAGACACCTCCAGAAGATGCAATAGGGAATAATAACAAATTATTTCCTTCCTTTCATTTTCAACAGCAACATTTTAGAGCAAGCTAACTGAACTCCACCTTCTCCCATCCCATATGGAAAAACAAAATTTGTTGAATCAGTGGAGTATTTTAATTGCATAAGAATTGCAGTTTTTAGTCAGAATTTTCTCATTCTTTCATGATCACTGGGAGCTAAGACATTGTTTATTTCACTACTGATGGATTAGTAATAGTGCCAGTGACTGAAACCTAAAGAGATGGTATGGTGTGGAGGGGTACTTCAACAAAGCAGAACAGGATGAGGTCCTGTGAAATTTCTTAGTCTTCAGCCATCATGAGGGCAGAAAGCACAGACATTGTATATTTTGTGTCTCTCCACTGTGACCAAAGGCCCATAAACAGTGACAGCTGCAAGTAGAACTCTGTTACAGAAAATTCCCCATATTTTTAGGGGTGAAACTGTACTCTTCTGAGTGTCAAGATCCTAACCCATTTTCCCTAAATGATATGTGGTCAAGGCCAAGTGAAATCAATTAGTGTGCTAGATTGGCTTTCCCCAAACAAGAACTCATTACAGAAAACAGTGCTAATCGTTATTTCTGTTTATTCCATAACTAGGATGCTGTGGAAAAAAGGCTAGCGGAATCACGAAACGCCCAGTCCTAGCTCTGATGCCTGTATGATATTAAAACCTGTTGGCACAACTATGACTTCCCAGGTATGAGCCATTGTCATCTCTCATCTGGATAACTTCTGTAGATCTGCGACTGATGGATCCAGCCAGTTATGAGCAGACACCTTTACCTGAATTCCAGTTAATTTTTCTATAACACAAACATAATATTTTTGCATAATGGTTTCTGACCGAGATTTGTTGTATAAGGAAAACAAACCTCAGATGTGTGCAGATTCTTTACCTCTTATCTCTATTTTGAAGAGGTTTGCTGAGCTAATGGATACTTATGCCCAGCTATTTGTGAAAAATGCTTTCCTTCTTTTTTTTAACTACTAAACTCTAATGAGTTTACTGTTGTTACTTACAAGAGTATAAATTAAAGAGCTGCACCATCAAAGCTCACCTCGGCATGGGTGATAGCTCACAGAACTGAAAACCTAGAACACAAGGCACAGCATGCAGACAGCTCAACAGGATGAAGAGTGTCCATTCCAGAAGCCTCAGCTGCTCTAAATCCCTTCCAGAGACTTGGTCTGGTGTTACGGCTTCCCTTCATCTCAGAGGAACTCTCAGCTTGTATTGCTTACTCAGGCAGGAGGTGCCTAGAGGATCTGGCAAGTTTCAGGGACTTCCTGAAGCTTCTGTGACTAGTTTGCCTTCCTGCCCAAGATGATTCCTTGTAAGAAAGAAGGCTTGGAAGTAACAGTTACACAATCCTCTAGAAAAAAGTTTCTTGGCTTCAAACCAAACAAATACACTTGCCTTTAGCTCTAAAGCATCCTAGAAGGGAACTCTAGAAGCATCCTAGGCCCTGTCCTTTGCAACTGATTAAGGGAAGGAACAAGCATAGTTCCCTGCAGACAAACTTCTGTTGTTCTCCCACTAATGTTGTTCACTGTTTGTGCTTCTGGTTTTCCTCCTTCTTGCTCTTGAACTGGCTTTGCAGTTTCTCACTCAGAGTGACTCTTTCCAGCTCCACCCATCTGCTTGTAGATTTTATTTTTTGTCACAGCTGAACAATACTCCATTCCACAAGAATGGACACTTCTGTTATCTCTTCATCAGTTGATATACATCTCCCACTTCCATTCCATGGTTATGGCATCTTCATCTTCCAGCATCTTCATCTTCCAGCATCTTCATCTTCCAGCATCTTCATCTTACAACATCTTCATCTTCCAGCATATTGAAGTAGGAGGCATTTTGTAGCATCTAGTATATGCTGCCTAGTTGGTGGCTCAGTGGCTCAGAGATCTCTGGGGTCCAGGTTAGTTGAGACTACTTGTCTTCATAATTATTAAAATGAAAATTTGAACAAGAAATTTTTACCTAATTGTCTAGTGTTTATTTTTGTGTGTGTGTCTTTTGTTTTAAGGTCTATATCTCACATTTTGAATTATTTTTAAAATCCAATTTATGATGGATCCTTGTAGAATCTACATTGGAATGTCTCTCTTCCCCACTGTTGAACAGTCTCAAAGAACACATTATAAAATATATTTTTACATATCTACCTAATAACGTGGTGAACCTTATAGTCTATGATAAAATTATTTGTATTGGTACACAAAATAAAATCTATACATTTTATTTTATATTAACCTGTATTTCAAAAAACAGAAGTATTTTAATGTCCTTTCATATAGCATTTACTTCAGATTATATCTTTTGACTTAAGCTCCCAGAATATTTATCTGGTAAACATCTTTCTTAAGAAATGCATCTTAGGTTTTATTATCTCTACTCCATATAAAATACATTTTTCTTAATATTATGTTTTCCAGAATACATTTATGTAGGTTGTGTGTATTTGTGTGTCTGAAGATTAATGAAATAATTTTTATTTAATGGTTTACAGGTTAATCAATTATTATCTAAATCTAAAATCTGCATTGTTAACTTTGGCATAAGCTAAAAAGTGCATCATCACATGGTCTTTGAACATTGCTCCCCATAAGATACAAAGCTGAGAGTTTTCTTGATGACAGCAGCTTTACATAGCTACTGTATGCCTATCACAAATTGTTTACTCAGCGGCTTTCACAGCTACCCTTTGTTTGCAAATATGAGAAAACTAGAATTTGCTATGTCATTCAAAATGTATGTAGATAACTATTTGATAAGTACATAACAGAGATGGGATTTTTTTATTTCTTTTTTTTATTAGATGTTTTCTTTATTTACAATATCTCCTTTCCCAGGTTCTCCTCCAAAAAAAGAAAAAAAGAAAAAGAAAACAAAGTAAGAAAAAATAAAATAATAATAAAAAAAAAAACTAAAGCAATCCCCGGTTCCCTCCCCTCTACCCCCACTCACCACCCACCTTCTCCCACTTTCAGGCCCTGGCATTCCCCCACACTGGGTCATAGAACCTTCACCTTTCTCTAGCTCCTTCATTGGGGACCCTGTACTCAGTCCAATGGATGGCTGTGAGCCTCTACTTCTGTATTAGTCTGGTATTGTCAGATCCTCTCCAGAGACATGTATATCAGACTCCTGTCAGCCAGCACTTGCTGATGTCCACAATTGTGTCTGGATTTGATGATTGAATATGAAAAGTATTCCCAGGTGGAACAGACTCTGGATTGTCCTTCTTTCAGTCTCTGCTCCTTAGTTTGTCTCTGAAAATCCTTCCATGGGTATTTTGTTCCCCCTTTTAAGAAGGAACGAAGTATCCACACTTTGGTCTTCCTTCTTCTTGAGTATCTTGTGGTTTGTGGATTGGACTTTGTGTATTCCAATCTTCTGGGCTAATATCCACTTATCAGAGAATGTGTGTTCTGTTGTGATTGGGTTACCTCACTCAGAATGATATTTTTCAGATCCATTCATTTCCCTAAGAATTTCATAAATTCATTGTTTTTAATAGCTGAGTAGTACTCCATTGTGTAGATGTACCACATTTTCTGTATCCATACTTCTGTTGAGGGACATCTGGGTTGTTTCCAGTTTCTGGCTATTATAAATAAGGCTGCTATGAACATGGTGGAGTATGTGCCCTTATTACATGTTGGAGCATCTTCTGGGTATATGCCCAGGAGTAGTATAGCTGGGTCCTATGGTAGAACTATGTCCAGTTTTCAGAGGAAATGCCAAACTGATTTCCAGAGTGGTTGTACCAGCTTGTAATCTCAGCAGCAATGAATGAGTGTTCTTTCTCCACAACCTAGCCAGCATCTGCTGTCACCTTAATTTTTTACGCTAGCCATTCTGACTGATATGAATTGGAATCTCAGGGTTGTTTTGATTTGCATTTCCCTGATGACTAAGGAAGTTGAACATTTCTTTAGGTGCTTCTCAGCCATTCGGTATTCCTCAGTTGAGAATTTTTTTAGCTCTGTACCCAATTTTTTTTTTTTTTTTGATTTTTTGAGACAGTTTCTCTGTGTAGTCCTGGCTGTCCTGGAACTCACTGTGTAGACCAGGCTGGCCTCGGACTGCCTGCCTCTGCCTCCCAAGTATTGGGATTAAAGGCCTGCACCACCACTGCTCAGCTCTGTACCCCATTTTTTAATGGGGTTATTTGTTTCTCTGGAGTCTAATTTCTTGAGTTCTTTGTATATATTGGATATTAGCTTTCTATCAGATATAGGATTGGTAAAGATCTTTTCCGAATTTGTTGGTTGCTGTTTTGTCCAATTGACAGTGTCTTTTGCCTTACAGAAGCATTGCAATTTTATGAAGTCCCATTTGTCCATTATTGATCTTAGAGCATGAGCTATTGGTGTTCTGTTCAGAAAATTTTCCCTTGTGCCTATGTACTCTAGGCTCTTTCCCATTTTCTTTTCTATTAGTTTGAGTGTATCTGGTATTATGTGTAGGACCTTGATCCACTTGGACTTAAGCTTTGTACAAGGAGATAAGAATGTATCAATTTGCCTTCTTCTACATACTAACCAACAGTTGAGCCAGCAACATTTGTTGAAAATGGTGTCTTTTTCCCACTAAAATCAGGGACTAGACAAGGCTGCCCACTCTCTCCCTACCTATTCAATATTGTACTTGAAGTCCTAGCCAGAGCAATTAGGCAACAAATGGAGATCAAAGGGATACGAATTGAAAAGGAAGAAGTCAAATTATCACTTTTCCTGATGATATGATAGTATACTTAAGTGATCTCAAAAATTCAACCAGAGAGCTCATAAACAACCTCAGCAAAGTAGCTGGATATAAGATTAACTCAAGCAAATCAGAGGCCTTCCTATACACAAAGGATAACAGGCAGAGAAAGAAATTAGGAAAACAACACCCTTCACAATAGTTACAAATAATATAAAATATCCCGGTGTAACTCTAACTAAGCAAGTAAAAGATCTGTTTGACAAGAACTTCAAGTCTCTGAAGAAGGAAATTGAAGAAAATGTCAGAAGATGGAAAGATCTCCCATGCTCATGGATTGGCAGGATTAATATAGTAAAAATGGCCATCTTGCCGAAGGCAATCTACAGATTCAATGCAATCCACATCAAAATTCCAACTCAATTCTTCACAGAGTTAGAAAGAGCAATTTGCAGATTCATCTGGAATAACAAAAGACCCAGGATAGTCAAAACTATTCTCAACAATAAAGGAACCTCTGGTGGAATCACAATCCCGGACCTTAAGCAGTACTACAGAGCAATTGTGATAAAAACTGCATGGTATTGGTACAGTGACAGGCAGGTAGATCAATGAAACAGAATTGAAGACCCAGAAATGAACCCACACACCTATGGTCACTTGATCTTTGATGAAGGAGCTAAAACCATCCAGTGGAAAAAAGACAGTATTTTCAACCAATTGTGCTGGCTCAACTGGCTTTTAACATGTAGGAAAATGCAAATCGATCCATTCCTTTTTCCTTGTACAAAGCTCAAGTCCAAGTGGATCAGGGACCTCTACATCAAAGCAGATAAATTGAAACTAATAGAAGAGAAAGTTGGGAAGAACCTCAAGCAAATAGGCACAGGGGAAAATTTCCTGAAGAGAACGCCAATAGCTTCTGCTCTAAGATCAAGAATTGACAAATGGGATCTCATAAAGTTGCAAAGCTTCTGTAAGGCAAAAGACACTGTCAATAGGACAAAACGGCAACCAACAAATTGGGAAAAGATCTTTACCAACCCTATATCTGAAAGAGGGCTAATATCCAATGTATACAAAAGAACTCAAGAAGTTAGACTCCAGAGAACCAAATAACCCTATTAAAAATGGGGTACAGAGCTAAACAAAGAATTCTCAATTGATGAACACTGAATGGCTGAGAAGCACCTAAAGAAATGATCAACATCCTTAGTCATCAGGGAAATGCAAATCAAAACAACCCTGAGATTCCACCTCACACCAGTCAGAGTGGCTATGCTAAAAGACTCAGGGGACAGCAGATGCTGGAGAGGTTGTGGAGAAAGAGGAACATTACTTCATTGTTAGTGGGATTGCAAACTGGTATAACCACTCTGGAAATCAGTTTGGCGGTTCCTCCGGAAATTGGATATAGTCTACCGGAGCTATCAGCTATACCACTCCTGGGCATATACCCAAATGATGTTCCAACATGTAATAAGGACACATGCTCTACCATGTTCATAGCAGCCTTATTTATAATAGCCAGAAACTGGAAACAACCCAGATGTCCCTCAACACAGGAGTGGATACAGAAATTGTAGTACATCTACACAATGGAGTACTACTCAGCTATTAAAAACAATAAATTTATGAAATTCTTAGGGAAATGGATGGATCTGGAGAATATCATCCTGAGTGAGGTAACCCAATCACAAAAGAACACACATGGTATGCACTCTCTGATATGTGGTTATTAGCCCAGAAGTTTGGAAGACAGGAAGAACAACCCACAAACCACAAGACACTCAAGAAGAGGGAAGACCAAAAGGTGGAGATTTTATTCCTTCTTAAAAGGGGGAACAAAGTACACATGGAAGGAGTTGCTGAGATTAACTACCAGCAGAAACTGAAGGAAGGACAAGCCAGCCTAAATATAGCTATCTTCTGAGAGGCTCTGACAGTACCTGACTAATACAGATGTAGAGGCTCACAGCCATCCATTGAACTGAGTACATGGTCCCCAATGAAGGAGTTAGAGAAAGGACCTATGGATCTGAGAGGTTTGCAGCCTCTTAGGACAAACAACAATATGAACTAACTAGTACCCTCAGAGCTCCCAGGGTCTCAACAACCAACCAAGGATTGCATATGGTGGGTCTGATTGTTCTGGCAGCTTGTGTATAGTAGAGGATTGCAAATTTGATCATCAATAGGAGGAGAGGACCTCTCGGCCCTGTGAAGGTTCTGTGCCCCAGTGTAGGGGAATGCCAGGGCCAATAAGTGGGAGAGGGTGGGGTGGCAGGCATGGGGAGGGGGTAGACAACAGGGGTTTGTTCTTCTTGTTTTTGTTTTTTTGTTTGTTTGTTTGTTTTTTTGGAGGGGAAAATGGAAAGGAGAAATTTCCATGTAATAAAGAAAATATCTAAAAAAAGAAAACCAAAACAAAACAAAACAAAAAAAAACCAACTTGTCATAAACTAGAGTCATCTGGAAAAAAAAATGCTGTTTCTTTTTTCCACTGGATAGTCTTAGCTCCTTTGTCAAAGATCAAGTATCCATAGGTTTGTGGGTTAATTTCTGGGTCTTCAGTTCTATTCCATTGATCTACCTGCCTGTCACTGTACCCATACCACGAAGTTTTTATCACAATTGCTTTGTAGTACTGATTAAGTTCTGAAATGGCGATTCCACCAGAGGTTCCTTTAGTTTGAGTATAGTTTTGGCTATCCTGGGTATTTTTGTTATTCCAGATGAATTTGCAAATTGCTCTTTTTAAGTCTGTGAAGAATTGAGTTGGAATTTTGATGGGGATTGCATTGAACCTGTAGACTGCTTTCGGCAAGATGGCGATATTTACAATATTAATCCTGCCAATCCACAGGCATAGGATACCTTTTCATCTTCTGAGATCTTCAATTTCTTTCTTCAGAGACTTGAAGTTTTTGTTAACAGATCTTTTACTTGCTTAGTTAGAGTTACAGCAAGGTATCTTATATTATTTGTGACTATTGTGAAGAGGGTTGTTTCCCTAATTTCTTTCTCAGCCTGTTTATCCTTTGTGTAGAAGAAGGCCATTGACTTGCGTAAATTTTATATCCAGGTACTTTGCTGAAGTTGTTTATCAGGTTTAGGAGCTCTCTGGTTGAATTTTTGGGGTCACTTAAGTATACTATCATATCATCAGCAAATAGTGATAATTTGACTTCTTCCTTTCCAATTCGTATCCCTTTGATCTCCTTTTGTTGCCTAATTGCTCTGGCTAGCACTTCAAATACAATATTGAATAGGTAGGGAGAGAGTGGGTAGCCCTGTCTAGTACCTGATTTTAGTGGGATTGCTTTAGGTTTCTCTCCATTTAGTTTGATGTTGGCTACTGATTTTCTGTATATTGCTTTTACTATGTTTAAGTGTAGGCCTTGAATTCCTGATCTTTTTTTTTTTAATTTTTTTTTCAAGAAAGGGTTTATCTGTATAGCCCTGGCTGTCCTGGAACTCACGCTGTAGACCAGGCTGGCCTCGAACCCAGAAATCAGCCTGCCTCTACCTCCCAAGTGCTGGGATTAAAGGCGTGCGCCACCACTGCCTGGCTTTTTTTTTCAAAAATATTTATTTATTTATTTTATGTGTATGAGTACACTGTAGCTGTACAGATGGCCATGAGCCACCATGTGGTTGCTGGGATCCAAACTCAGGACCTTTGGAAGAGTAGTCAGTCCTCTTACCCACTGAACCATCTCTCTAGCCCCGAAATCCTGATCTTTCCAAGACTTTCATCATGAAGGGATGTTGGATTTTGTCAAATGCTTTCTCAGCATCTAATGAGATGATCATATGGTTATTTTCTTTGAGTTTGTTTATATAGTGAATTATGTTGATGGATTTCTGAATATTGAACCATACCTGCATCCCTGGAATGAAGCCTACTTGACCAAGATGGATGATCATTTTGATGTGTTCTTGGATTTGGTTTGCAAGAATTTTATTGAGTATTTTTACATCGATATTCATAAGGGAAACTGGTCTGAAGTTTTCTTCCTTTGTTAGGACTATTAATGACTGTTTCTATTTCATTAGCAGATATGGGATTGGTTAGATCGTTGATCTGATCTTGACTTAACTTTGGTACCTGGTATCTGTCTAGAAACTTGTCCATTTCATCCAGGTTTTCCAGTTTTATTGAGTGTAGGCTTTGTAGTAAGCTCTCATGATTTTTTGGATTTCCTCAGTGTCTGTTGTTATGTCTTCCTTTTCATTTCTGATGTTGTTAATTATGATAATGTCTCTGTGCCCTCTATTTAGTCGGGCTAAGGGTTTATCTATTTTGTTAATTTTCTCAAAGAACCACCTCCTGGTTTGGTTGATTCTTTGTATAGTTCTTTTTGTTTCTATTTGGTTGATTTCAGCCCTGAGTTTGATTATTTCCTGCCTTTGACTCTCCTTGTGTGAATTTATTTCTTTTCGTTCTAGAGCTTTCAGATGTGCTGTCAAATTGCTAGTGTAGGCTCTCTCCAGTTTCTTTTTGTAGGCACTTAAAGCTATGAGTTTTCCTCTTAGGACGGACTGCTTTCATTGTGTCCCATAAGTTTGGGTATGTTGCTGCTTCATTTTCATTAAACTCTAGAAAGTCTTTAATTTCTTTCTTTACTTCTTCCTTGACCAAGTTGTCATTGAGTAGAGTGTTGTTGAACTTCCCCGTACGTGTGGGCATTCTATTGCTTATGGTGTTAGTGAGGAGCAGCCTTAGTCCATGGTGATCTGATAGGATGCAAGGAATTATTTCAATCTTTTTGTATCTGTTGAGGCTTTATCTGTGACCAATTATATGGTCAATTTTGGAGAAGGTACCATGAGGTGCTGAGAAGAAGTTATATCCTTTTGATTTAGGATAAAAAGTTCTATAGACATCTGTTAAATCCATCTGTTTCATAACTTCTGTTAGTCTCACCATGTCTTTGTTTAGTTTCTGTTTCCATGATCTGTCCATTGCAGAGATTGGGGTGTTGAAATCTCCCACTATTATTGTTTGCAGTACAATGTGTGCTTTGAGCTTTAGTAAAGTTTCCTGTTTGAATGTAGATGGCCTTGCATTTAGAGCATAGAGGTTTAGAATTGAAAGATCCTCTTGGTTGATCATACCTTTGATAAATATGAAGTGTCTCCCCTTATCTTTTTTGATCTCTTTAGGATGAAAGTCAATGTTATTCGATATTAGTATGGCTACTCCAGCTTTTTTCTTGGGACCATTGGCTTGGAGAATTGTTTTCCATCCTTTTATTCTGAGGTAGTATCTGTCTTTGTCACTCAGGTGGGTTTCCTGTATGCAACCAAAAGTTGGGTCCTGTTTATCTACCCAGTCTGATAGCCTATGTCTTTTTATTGGGGAATTGAGTCCATTGATATTAATAGATATTAAGGAAAGATAATTGTTGGTTCCTGTTATTTTTGTTGTTAGAGTTGGAAATCTGTTCATCTGGCTATCTTCTTTTAATTTTGTTAGAAAATTACTTTTTTGCTTTTTTCTAGGACTTAATTTCCCTCCTTGTGTTGAAGTTTTCCATTTATTACTCTTTGAAGGGCTAGATTTGTGGAAATATATTGTGTAAATTTGGTTTTGTCATGGAATACTTTGGTTTCTCCATCTATGGTAATTGAGAGTTTTGCTGGTTATAGTAGCCTGGGCTGGCATTTGTGTTCTCTTAAGGTCTGTATGACATCAAGCCATGATCTTCTGGTTTTCATAGTCTCTGGCGAGAAGTCTCGTGTAATTCTGGTAGGCCTGCCTTTATATGTTACTTGACCTTTTTCCCTCACTGCTTTTAATATTCTTCCTTTGTTTTGTAGATTTGGTGTTTTGACTATTATGTGGCAGGAGGAATTTCTTTTCTGGTCCTGTCTATTTGGAGTTCTCTAGGCTTCTTGTATGTTCATGGGTATCTCTTTCTTCAGGTTAAGGAAGTTTTCTTCTATAATTTTGTTGAAGATATTTACTGGTTCTTTAATTTGGAGGTCTTCACTCTCTTTTATACCTATTATCCTTAGGTTTGGTCTTCTCATTGTGTCCTGGATTTCCTGGATGTTTGGGTTAGGAGCTTTTTTCATTTTGAGTTTTCTTTGACTATTGTGTCAATGTTTTCTATGGTGTCTTCTTTCTCTCTTCTATCTCTTGTATTCTGTTGGTGATGCTTGCATCTATTGTTCCTGACTTCTTTCCTAGGATTTCTATCTCCAGATTTGTCTCTCTTTGTGATTTCTTAACTGTTTCTACTTCATTTTTAGGTCCTGGATGGTTTTGTTCAGTTCCTTCACCTGTTTGGTTGTGCTTTCCTGTAATTCTTTAAGGGATTTTTGTGTTTCCTCTTTAAGGGCTTGACCTGTTTACCTGTGTTCTCCTGTATTTCTTTAAGGGAGTTATTCATGCTTTTCTTAAATTCCTCTATAACCATCATGAAATATGATTTTAGATCCAAATCTTGCTATTCTGGTGTTTTGAGATATCCAGGACTTGCTGTGGAGGGAGTACTATGTTCTGATGAAGCCAAGTAGTCTTGTTTTCTGTTGGTAAGATTCTTGCATTTGCCTTTAGCCATCTGTTGATTTCTGGTGTTAGATGTTCTTGCTGTCTCTGGCTGGAGCTTGTTCCTCCTGTGGGTCTGTAAGCCTATGTCAGCACTTCTGGGAGATCAGCTCTCCTAGGGTAAGACCTGTGTGCAGTGGGCTGTGAATAAGTTGTCCCTCCTTAGTCCTGGGGTCAAAACAAGCCCTGGAGCCAGAGTCTCCACTTGTAGGGAAAGGGCATAAAGGGCTGTGGATCTGAAGAACCTCCTCCTAGGTGAAGATTGATGTACAAAGGATCCTGGGCTTGCTGCCCTGCCAGTTCTGAGGCCTGTGCCTCCTGGCTGGGCTGCCTCCTCCTGAGTCTCTGGGTTGGAGCACTCCCTGAAGTCAAGCTCTCTGCTTGTGCGAAGGGGCAGAGGGATCTGTGGATCTGCAGAACCTCCTCCTAGGTGAAGAGGGAGGTGGAAATTGGAAATTTTTTATTTCATACCATTAGATAATAATTCATAATTTATATATGGTTTTAGGTGTCTTTTAGTGGAAAGATTTAGCAATTAGGTTGACATATTTGGTTGGTTGTTTCTAGGATTGATCCTATTCCTTTCTAGAGCCTCCTCTTTGGCAAAAAATTATTTTGGCTAAAATACTGGTGAGCAATGTATGACAAAAAAAATTAGACATATACTTGAACATTGTTTATACATTGTTTTCATTCTGCATGTTGTTTTGTTTTGACACTTTTAAGTACTTAGGCAAAGCAAAAGACTCATTCAGTAGAATATATTTTATATGCCCTTGCCTTTACACAGGAATCCCAATGAAAGATTTACCTTGTTATGGTAGGTTATTTTTGGGTATATCTGACCAAATATACAGAAACAGCAATTTATAGCAGTATATATTCATTTTGGTATATGGTTTCAGTCCATGACAGATTGTTCTCTCATGCTCCAGAGGAAATCACAGCTGCTGACACTTTTGGCAATGAGAGAAGAATGTACAGAAAGAATCCAGGACAAGAAATTGCTCCCACTGACTAGCCACCAGTGAGCTACTTCATCTTAACTAAACTCTGTATCCCTATAGTTTATTTCCCTATCATAGTACAACATCCTTAGTCCATCAAAGCATTCATATATTCTTCTAAGCCCACCCAATATTAACATTTACCTTTGTCTTGCTCCTAGTTTCTACCTCCTGGTCATTGAGACATCCCAGATGATCTGACATAACATGACATTCTTTGTATTTTGGGGACCTTTGGGTATAATAATAATTTTGTTTCCCTGAAACTCTCATCTGTCTGTTCTTACAGCAACATCTGCTTGAATATGAATATCACATAAAAGGACACACACTCATTTTGTGATTGGGCATGATTTTGTTTCTGCCTTCTTCATGGGAAGACCATGCTTCCAGCGGTGCTGATACCTTAAGAACACTGAAAGAGATACTGAGACGATGGGCACTCAATCCATTATCTGAGACAATCTCACTAAGCACAGCACAGAGTGGTTAAAAAACAATCCACATAACATTTTATGAGCAATAAATAAATGACTGGCTTGGTAACTTAATGATATGAGTGCTGGTAACTTTTTTGAATTATGAAATAACAACTATTACCTTGCAAAATATCATCCAGTGATCACAAAGACCCCACCAAACAAACATATTATCCAAACTGTCTGATTCCTGGGCAAAAACAAATTGCTGATGTTAAGCATCAGTTGGCTCAGCCTTCTTGTCCTGAACGCAGTCAGTTAACCTAATCTTTGCACCAGTACAAGTTTTAGATCTGTCTAGCCCGTTGTTCACTAGTTATCTCTCTCTGCTCTCCATTTATAACATTTACTGTGTTTTATTCATATTCTTTATGCATGCTGATCCCTCACATCTCACATCCCTGTAGAGCAGCAACAAGCATGATGTCTGCCACACTCTAGATTTTGAAATACGTTGTTGAACTAAATGACTCCGCTAGTCCCCTTCTAAATACTGTGTGATTTTGAACCACATTCCTACTTTTATTTTTCAGTACTCTTTTGTAAAAGTGAGAGAATTTATCTAAATGATCTTTAAGATTACATTTCTATAATTACTGGCAAGTATCAATGCCAACATTATCAATAATCATTTGTTTAGTAAAGAGATTTAGATAGTGATTCTTAAATTCAATAAAGGTTTATTTGAGCTCTTTAAAAATAATATCATAAAAAAATAACATAAAAGATAGACTCTCCAAAATAAGATTATTATTTGTTTGGGTATGTTTATTCTCAAACCTATTTATTACATTTACTTCATGACAATTTTTATTTAACAAAGTTTACAGTGAATGCATATCATTGCATGATATATTTTACTTAAGGTAATATCTAATCTCAGATCATATTTCAATTTTCAAAATACAATTCTAGGTTTTAAACTTATAAAAATTTACATTAATAGTACATTTGGTCATACATTTTGAGTACTTGATAGTACTCCCATTCAATCTCAAGGTTTAGTATTTTCTGTTAATTTGTTATAGATTTGTTGATCCTCTTGGATCACTTAAAAAATATAAGCAGCTATGCTTCTAGTGTGGTCAGCACTCTGACACACTAGAGTTTACAAGTCTGTATAAGCCATTGTCCATAAACAATATAATCACTAGTAGTAAATACCATGACATAATAGACTGGAAATAAACAGAACCCCATAGCTATTCATTAGTAAATAATCATTTCAGCTTCTTTAAAATTCACAAACCTGACATATAGCTGACCTCTTTCCTGGAGGTATGAACAAAGAAGAAATTTTCTAAATCACTAATGGCACAGAATCTATGAATGAGTCCTCATTTGTCCTCACTCCCAACGCTTCGCCATGAACCCATTGGTACTGTGATCAGTAGGCCTTCTCAACCAATTTGTGTTATCAAGCCCAGGAGTTTAGGTTAATGATCATTTAACAGTTTTAACTGACAATCTCCTTGTTGTACAACTCCGTGTTTAGAGAATCCACTCAGATTGCTTTAACAAAGGTGAATTTAAGCCATGATTTGAAGAGTAATTGCACATCATTTTATAATGGCATTTCTCTATGAACTGTTATTATCTCCAACGAAAATTGCTAGAGAGATAGGAGCTAGACAAGGTATTACGTCATTCAACTTGAGGCTCAAGTACCATACAGATAATTATTATGAGTGTTATGCAAATGTTAGAAAATTTGCAGGTCAGGGAGTAAAATCCACCAATGTGTGTCTATGTGAGGTACACACTATAGTGACTAGGAAGGTAGACTCATAAATTTCCCAGGCCTCTTTGTAGGTACAGTTGCTATTAGAGTTTCTCTACTGGTAGGTGAGTGAACCAAGCCTTTTCTCAACATTGCATTGTCCTAATATATTCATTGGGATGGAATTTAACTGAGGAAAGCCAGGTAAAGACCAATCTGAACTTTATGAACAAGAAGGAAAGATAACATAAAAACATGGTTTTCAGAGTAATAATGTGTATTTTCCTATAAAAATTTCACACACATTTATAGCTTTCCTGTAGAATACTTACTTTTTTCCTTACTAATCTAATTGATACTTCATTTTGTACTATACTTAACTTACCTGTTTACACAATTATGTATTAGATATTTATTTCTCTTTTCTAGAGTATAAACAGCATAATGCAAGGTAAGAAACAATGAGTTCAGAGCCAATTTGGCCTACATTTATTCCATAAATGGCTGAATTTGTGAAGCAAATAACTGCTTAAATAATTCTTCACTCGGGTTTTTTTTTTGGGGGGGAGGGAGATTATTGCAAGTAAAGATATATTTTTGATTTTATAATAACACACATCAAATATATGAAAATTCAAAGTATTTTTTTTCTTTTATTTGTTAATATCACTAATGACTGAATGCAGGACATCTTTGGCCATCAGTAATTATTAGGAAAATCCAAATCAAAGCCCCAAATGCCTCAAGACACTTTGTCCCTGTTTACCTCAAATCTGTGCCAACACCACATTGGGGTGGCACTTTGGGTCCCATTAGGTTCCAATCCTGGGAAGAGTTCTGTGTCTGGATCCCAGCATCAGATACACAGCATGCCACAGACCCAGGAGGATAGACTAGCAGAATAGGTTTTTGATCTCAGAAGCTTGAGATGAAGCTTGATTGTTGCCCAATGGAATAGCTATATAAAGAAAGAAAATACCCATAGAGTAAGGATGTGAAACAAAGATATATTCTCATATACTGACAGTAGGAATGTATAATTGTATTATCACTCTGAGAACCAATCTGGCATTTTTCTATTAAACAATGTCTACATCTGTTCTATAAACTATATGTTCAACCCCTAGGCACTTGCCCATGACAATGAAATAATACAATGTGATATTCAGCTCCATATTCTGTATAAGATCTTTGGACTGGAAACATATTGGATGGAATCAATAAAAGATGAGTATACATACTAGATACTAACCCTCTATTGGACATAGGTTTGGTAAAGATCTTTTCCCACTCTGTTGGTTGCCATTTTGTCCTATTGACAGTAGTCTTTGCCTTACAGAAGCTTTGCAATTTTATGAGATCCCATTTGATGATTCTTGATCTTACAGCACAAGCCATTGGTATCCTGTTCAGGAAAATTTCCTCTGTGCCCATGTGCTCAAGCCTTAGCTTTATACAAGGAGATAATAATGGATCAATTTGCATTCTTCTACATGCTAACTGCCAGTTGAACCAGCACTATTTCTTGAAAATTCTGGGTTTTTTTTTGTTTTTGTTTTTGTTTGTGTGTG
>NW_022196915.1:67646287-67721351 GCF_008632895.1 Mastomys coucha
GCAGCTTTGTGAAAAATCAAGTGACCATAGGTGTATGGGTTCATTTCTCGGTCTTCAATTTTGTTCTACTGATCTACCTACCTGTCTCTGTACTAATACCATGCAAGTTTATTTTTTATTAGATATTTTCTTTATTTACATTTCAAATGATACCCCCTTTCCCTGTTTCTTCTCTGGGAAAAGAAAACAAAAAACAAGCCTGTTCCCTCCCCCTCCCCCTGCTCCCACCCTCTCCCACTTCCTGGCCCTTGCATTCCCCTACATTGGGGCATAAAACCTTCACAGGACCAACTAGGCCATCCTCTGATACGTATGCAGCTGGAACCATGTGTCTCACCATGTGTACTCTTTGGTTGGTGGTTTAGTCCCTGGGAGCTCTGAGAGTACTAGTTAGTTAATATTGTTGTTCATCCTAAAAGGCTATAAACCCTTCAGCTCCTTGGGTTCTTTCTCTAGCTCCTTCAATGGGTCCCCTGTGCTCAGTCCAATGGATGGCTGTGAACCTCTACTTTGGTATTAGTCGGGTTATCACTATTGCTCTGTAATACAGCTTGCTGTCAGGGATGGTGTTTCTCCCACAATTTCTGTTACTATTGAGACTAGTTTTCACAATCCTGAGTTTTTTGTTATTCCAGATGAATTTGCAAATTTCTCTTTCTAACTCTATGAAGGATTGAGTTGGAATTGTTGAGTTGGAAATGTTGAAGCATTTTAGCAATGTTATGTACACATCAGGAATTTGGTTTAAACACATTTAAAAGTAACATTGAGTAGTAAAATATAGGCAACATATAGATAAATGAGTGATAGAGAGAGATGTTGAATGCAGAAATGATAAGTAGAGAGATGATAGGTAGATGGATAGATGATAGGTAGATAATCAATAAAAAGGCAATGTTATAAAATATAATTGAGCCATCTAGTGAAAGAAAAATATCTACCTTAAATAAGTTAATTTTGGCCATGCATATCAAAATTTCTTTAGAAAAATTTAGAGTAGATGGTGTAGGGACATAGATCTGCAAGGATGTCCAAGTGGTAAGAAGTTGATGAAGTAATGGCAGACAAGTTTATAACATTCACAATTTCGTAGGTGAATATGTAACTCTACTGGAAGGCAAATATTTTAGCTTTTTCTTTCAGTTTTGGCCTGGAACTAGTCTTTGTTGACTATCTGAGTTTGTTATACCTCAGTCTTTATATTAATATTTAATAAAATATATTCAAATAATATTTGTCAAATTAATGTTCAATGTATTAATATAAAACCTCAAATAAATTTATTAGATAGCCACAAGCCTCCTTCTGTTTATACTCAAATGGCTAAATTACTGAGTATGTATCAGATCATATATCTCTACCAGTATTTAAAATGTTTAAAAATTGAATAATGTATAATTGTTAATTCTTTGAAAAATATGGTTTTAACTTAAGAAGTAAAGTTCATATTTACAAATGAATAAATTTGTACTTGTAAACTCACAAAAGTTATAAGTCAGTTTTGTGACAAAAAGTATCCAGCACTAAAATAAAAATAGACTATTCTCATTGCATTTTTCGGGAATTTAAATTATTTGAAAATAAATGTGTAAAAAGCTTCCTATAGCTTAAAGTTCAGACACTTTCATAGTTGTTGAAAGACCATTTGGTGCTACTTGTATTTGTACTGAACCAAACATGTTCTGATTACTAGTAAAAGTTGTTAAAACACCCTTTGTAATTTATCTGGTTCAAGTGGCAATGGAATTGTGGCAGATGATGAATAAATATCACACACTTGCTTTGTTAGCAGCTGTGTCCTTACATTTTGAATTTCAAACTGTGTCAAAGAATAAGAGACAATTGTGGTATGACACCCATGAGTACTTATTACACGACTCTCAGTGTTGAACTAATGACAATCAGAACAACTCCATATTTATCAAGCACCCAAGGCACACAATAAAATATTCATTTACCTCACACTGCATATAAAGCTGTTTCCTCCAACACCTCACTTCTTGTATAGGATTGCTATAATGTGGTCTCAATACATTAAGCACCAATGCAATTATTGCCTTCCTTGTACACAGCCATCTAAATTAAACATCATTAAGCGAAATGCTATAATAAATACTATATCTCTTTATAGCACTATTATCTATATTTTTGAAAATAATGTGCTTAATTGATCCAGTGGAATAAGGGTTTGTTCTCACAATACTGTGCAGAGTTGACAGTTTCACTTGGAGAAGAGATTCTCATGCTTTCCAATTCATTGGTGCCTTTCGGAACCATACTCTGACATCTACCCCTTTATACTTAGGTCACTTTTTAAAGGTATTTTCTTTTCCTTTTTGTTTTCCTGGGCCATTCTTGAATATTATCCATCTTAAGAATATAAAAGATATATTCTTAAAGGATTCCTTGGACATTTTATATTTTTTCTCAGCAATCTATGTTAAGATTACACAAACTCAGAAAATATAGGTAAATATACACAATACTGACCTATCATGAACCATAGAAATTTTAAAAGACTGTAATCACTATTTAAATTCTCCCCCAAATTAAGAAAAAAATTCCTAAACAAAAGGAA
Organism: Mastomys coucha; assembly: GCF_008632895.1. NCBI lineage: Eukaryota > Metazoa > Chordata > Mammalia > Rodentia > Muridae > Mastomys > Mastomys coucha. Next base: position 67,648,866 of record NW_022196915.1, read on the forward strand.
CACCCCAAAGCAATTACCTCAGTGTTTTGATAAAGAGCTAAATCAGATATATATGGCAGACTTTGCCACTGGTGTACTTCCCTAGGGGAGATCCCTAGATAGATACTCTTGGAGTTGGTTAAGTCTAGCAACAGTAACACAAATCTAAAGAAGAATTTCTTGGAGGACAAAGTGTCCAAATTTTAATATTCGGGTTTTGTAATTTAGAAAAATGAGAAGTAACAAGATCTTATAAATTTGAAACTATTTTTGCATGTTCTGTGGATGAAAATCTGATGTATGAGGATAAATCTGTCCCAGGAGCTTAATTGTATAGCCACACCTACAAAACTATATTGTGAAACCCTAATGAATTCATTCTAAAAACAACTGTAAGACATAAAACCTCCTTACTGAGTACTCAGTTAATATTATATTGAGAAGCTTTATTAGGTTTTTATTCAGTAAAACATGAATACTTGTCTAGAAATAGAAGCAATCAATCAGAAGGAATAAAGTGCAAGGCTATATAATTTAATAAGAGCAAATTGGGGTAAAAGTATGACATTTATTTCATTACCTGTGTATGATTTCATAAGATAATTATTCTATATACAGAAGTATCTCAGGACATATTTAGCATTTTTCACTTCAAATACCTATCTTTTCTGGATAGAAGTACAGATCAGCAATAGAGGACTTCCATAGAATGTGCAGGGCACTGGTGTCAATGTTGGCATTACCAAAAACTAATGGTAAAGAAACTGTTTATTGAGTCCCACAATACCCAGAGCAAGCTCCATTCCCAGGCACTCTAACATGCCCAGGATGAGAGGTGAGGAGGACACAACATCTGTGCCAACATAGGGAGTAACTGGGACCAGAGAGATCAGGCACACAGAACTCCTCCAGTCCAGTGGCTCGGGTTCCTTCTGGTCTCTCTGGGCTGGTGTCCTAGGCAGACCTTGGCGCAAGTTCCACAGCCAGTTCCACAACACCCAGAGGAATCTGCACTCCTAGGTGGTCTTACAAGCCCAGGATCACAGGATCCCAGAATCACAGGATCACAGAGACAGCTTGACTCTGAAGACTTCTGACACAACCAGGATCACAGGAAGTACAGGCTCCAGTCAGGTTTAGCAAGGGCAGGTAGCACTAGATATAACTAGATGGCAGGAGGCAAGCATAAGAAAATAAACAACACAAACCAAGGTTACTTGGCATCATCAGAACCCAACTCTCCCACCATAGCAAGTCCTAGACACACCATCACACGAGAAAAGCAAGATTCAGATCTAAAATCACTTCTCATGATAATGATAGAGGACTTTAAGAAAGACATAATTACAAAGAAATACAGGAGGACACAGGTAAACAGCTAGAAGCCATTAAAGAGGAAACACAAAAATCCCTTAAAGAACTGCAGGAAAACACAATCAAACAGGTGAAGGAACTAAACAAAACCATCCAGAATCTAAAAATAGAAATAGAAACAATAAAGAAATCACAAAGGAAGACAACCCTGGAGATACAAAACCTAGGAAAGAAATCAGGAGTCATAGATACAAGCATCACCAACAGAATAAAAGAGATAGAAGAATCTCAGGGGTAGAAGACACCATAGAAAACATTGACACAACCGTCAAAGAAAATGCAAAAAACAAAAAGCTCCTAACCCAAAACATCCAGGAAATCCAGGACATAATGAGAAGACAAACCTAAGGATAATAGGTATAAAAGAGAGTGAAGACTCCCAATGTAATGGGCCAATAAATATCTTCAACAAAATTTTAGAAGAAAACTTCCCTAACCTAAAGAAAGAGATGCTCATGAACATCCAAGAAGCCTACAGAATTCCAAATAGACTCAACCAGAAAAGAAATTCCTCCCATCACATAATAATAAAGACAACAAATGCACTAAACAAAGAAAGAATTTTAAAAGCAGTATGCAAAAACTGTCCAATAACATATAAAGGCAGGCCTATCAGAACTCTACCAGACTTCTCACAAGATACTATGAAAGCTAGAAGATTCAGCCCAGGCTACTATACCCAGCAAAACTCTCAATTACCATAGATGGAGAAAACAAGATATTCCATGACACAACAAAATTTATACAATATCTTTCCACAAATCCAGCCCTACAAAGGATAATAAATGGAAAACATCAACACAAGGAGTGAAACTATACTCTAGAAGAAGTAAGAAAGTAATCTTTCAACAAATCCACACAAACCTAATTCTACCTCTTACAACAAAAACAACAGGAAGTGACAATTACTTTTTCTTAATATCTTAATATGAAAATTCATATTCATACCAACATATCCTAATTGATATGAAATCCAAAAATATGAGGAATTAGAAATTTGTTGGTTGTCATCCAATGGTCTCTCTAATTTGGCAATTGGAGAAATAGGTCCAATATTGTGCAATCTATATACACTTTCAGCTTGTTCATGACAGTGTCTTTCTGTGTACAACATAAGGGTCTTGAAATCTTGCTTATCCTATCTCAGCCTCTCTATTAGTAGTATTGTTTATTTCATATTTTTATACTATATATACTACGGTTTTCAGAACAGCTTATATATTTCAAAAGTATTTATATACCCAAAAGAAACATAGACAATTAACTTGGGAGGTGGCTTGTAAGAGAACAACAAAAAGTGAGACTGAATGCTTTTCTTGACATTTGTAACTCTTGTATAAGTTTGAAGAAGAGGACTTTATAAAGTTACTCTTTCTCTGAGATGAATGCTTTTCCAAATTATCACACCTAATGAACCAGATTCTTACCTGCACCTAATGTCTGTTCCACCCTCCAAGCAGAACCATTGTTCATTGAAACAGTTGGTGAATGACTATGGATAGATCATCTTATTACATACACCATTTCTTAAATGAATTTAACCTGTTCTCTGTGGGCTGAGAATAAAATCCCTTACTCAAGTCAAATGGGTTAACCATAGCAGGAAGTCTGTATCCAAAAATTGTGCCTACAATTCATTCCTCAGTACAGCAGAACTATCAACTCTCAGCTTAGCTGCGATGAAGGTAAAATCCTTTGGTGATGTGAGGGTCATTGAAGTACAGCCTTATTAGAGTAAAATCCAATGTCTAAAATTTGTTCTTATTTTGTGCTTATACCACAGTAAGAGCCAAGATTTTAAACTCCATTAAATACAAAACAAACAAACAAACAAAAGGACTTTATATATTTACGTGCATTTAACATAATACTAGTAGTGATGTATTATTTTGAAATAAACAGTTAATATGTTTGGAGTTATTTAATACTTATATTGAGGAAAATGTATGCTGTAGACAAGCATCTACATAAGACTGTTAAATTGATTGTTGTCTTATATCAAACAACTTTTATAATACTCATTCTTATTGTTATAATATTTTATAAATTTTAAGGAATATGAGAAAAAACGATATTGTAGGTATTGAAGGAGGTTCTCTGGGAGGAGTTGGGGTAGAAAAGAGAAATAAGAATGTGATTTAATTCTATTTACTTAAAATATGTTTTTAAATCTTAAAAAATTCAGATAAATTGTGTAACTTTTCTCATTATAATGCAATAAAAGTTAAAAAATAAAAAATAAAAAATAAGATGGAGGAAAATGCAAATTTAGAACAACATGGTAGGCAAGAGAAAGGATGCTTGCTGCTTAAACCATCCAGGGTCTTGTAATTTTAGAATAAAAACTATGATCCTTATTCTTACTTATAAAAAAAAAACAATTTACTGTGTTTAGTGACTCACATCTGTTATTCTGTCATGCTGGAGACTAAAGCCAGAGGATTGACATGATTTTTAGAACATAATGAGCTCTGAGAAGTCTAGGTCATAGAGTTAGACCCTATGTCAAAATATCAAAACCCAGAAAAATTGAAGAGAGCTACACTCTATTGCTTACATCATATAGTTTTTTTCTTACATGATGAAATCATTGTAAAGAGCAAAGGCATTTATTAAAATTACAAGGACTGTGTGGTGGTGGCACACACCTTTAATCCAGAGGCAGAGGCAGGCAGATTACTGAATTAGAGTCCAACCTGGTCTATACAGATGAGTTCCAGGTCAGCCAGGGCTATAGATAAAATCTCTGTCTCAAAAAATAAAACTACATGGGTTAGATTCAATAGAATTTTTAATTCTGTTCATGAGAGTAGATATACTTGCAGATAATTTGATTGAGAGCCAAATCTTAGTCATTCCATGCATTGGAAACACTTTTTGAGTCATCTCCAATGAATTGGTTGTAGTTGTCATTATCACCACAAATTCTCCATTTACTGGTTTATTATAATCTGTTTATTATAATTCTAATATCATAAATTATTACATTTGCAAATATAGATTTATAACTCAATGATTATAGTTTTGTCAGAGAATAAAGTTTTCTTTTTTCTTTTTTTGTTTTTTGTTTGTTTGTTTGTTTTTTGTTGTTGTTGTTTGTTTTTCGAGACAGGGTTTCTCTCTGTAGCCCTGGTTACCCTGGAACTCACTCTGTAGACCAGGCTGGCAGGAAACTCAGAAATCCACCTGCCTCCACATCTAAAGTGCTGGGATTAAAGGTATTGACCACCACTGCCTGGCTCAACAAAAAAATTTTTTTACTAAAGCATAATCTAGGTACTTGAGGTTTTGAATCTTTATTAGTAAAGAATCCAGGCTTCATTTGATATTATAACATGAAGATAAAAGAATGGAAAAATAGAAAAAGGGTTTTTTTTGTATTAATTTCTCAAATAGTAAGTAAAAATGTTATTTAAAATGAACCAAAATTAAAATTGGCATAAAGAAATATGGCAATCTTGTCCAGTTGAATATATAGTGAAATCGCTCCCAGTTTTTAACCTAACTTGTTCTACATTATAAGTTGAAGTTAGCAACAGGCAACTAATGGCAACCTCATGCTCTTGCCAGAGTGAGGAGTAGTCAGAAGTAATTACTTGGTTGTTAGTTTTCTGAATCTGTTATTTTAATTAAACTATTTTATTTATTTACATTCCAAAAGTTTCCAAGTTCGCAGTCCTCCTTTCCCTGGGGTCTTTACATACCACCCCTCTCAGAGAGGGTGCTCTGCTACCCAGCCATCTATTCCCACCCCACCCCCATCATCATCCCCCTTCCCTAGGGCATCGAGTTTCCACAGAATTAAGCACATCTTATCCCACTGTGGCCATATACAAGGCTAACATGCACACAGGGCAACATAATGGCCCATGAATGCTGCTTGGTTTTTGGCTTAGCCTCTGAGAGCTCTGAGCGGTCTGGCTTAGTTGATAGTGTTCTTCTTCCTGGGGTTGCAGTTCCTTTCAGCTCCTTCAGTCCTTCATTTAACTCTTCCATAGGAATCCCCTACCTCAGTCCAGTGGTTGGCTGTTCGTCTTCTGTCTGAAAGCACAGTAAGTGCCCAGTAATAGTGATAGGATTTGGTGAGCCATCACTGGGTGACCTTTCATTTTTAAGTGTCTCTGACAGTCTTCAGTTAAAACTTTCATAAGTTTTAGATGGTCCAGATGTAGTGGCCCATAGTTATAATCGGAACATTTGAAAGGCAGAATCAGCCAGGGCCAGAAAGTGGGAGAGGGCGGGGTGGCAGGCATGGGGAGGGGGGAGGCAACAGGGGTTTGTTTTTGTTTGTTTTTTTGTTTTTTGGAGGGGAAACTGGGAATGGAGAAATTCGCATATAAATAAAGAAAATATCTAAAATAAAAAAAAAAAACAATTGATGTGGAAGGAGCAAAAAAAAAAGAAAGGCAGAATCAGAAGGATATGAAAATTTAGGCCAGCCTGAATATATGGCAAGAAGTGATTTCCATAAAACAACAAATCCACCAGCTAACTGTGCACTTTTCAGATAATTCAAAGCTTATTAATATATTAAAGAAGTGAATTGACCCCATATAGTTTATTACAGTCCCAAACAAAATGCAAAATAGTAATTCTAGTCTCCTTCCATTTGAGCAGGAAGTTATCAACATGTTTGTAGTCACAAGTTAAGACTGTACCCAGTTCCATGCCCCAGTGTAGGGGAATGTAGGTAGGATGGCAGGAGTGAGTAGGTGGGTGGAAGAACACCCTCATAGAAGCAGGGGGATGGGGAGGGGGTAAGGGATTTCCAGAGTGAAACTTGGAAAGGGTATAACATATGAAATGTAAATTAAGAAAATAACCAATAAAAAATGTAGCTAGTACACATGTTTATATTCACACATTTTAAACATCTTAAAGTTATTTGCCAATATTTTTCATAGTAAGAAAAAATTAGCATTTGAAAATGCTTTCAAATTTTATAATTAGGACATATCCTGATCTCAGGTGTATCAACAGAGAAAGCAAAACATATCATAACAAAACAACATTCACTGGGATCTCACTGGGTATTCCATTTCTCCTGCAACATGCAGTTAGATCTGAGTAGCTACTGCATCTGAAATCCAGGTTGTCACACTCTCCCTGTATTATTTCACCTGCCTAGTGTCTGGAGTACAAAATACATGGAATGGTTAATAAAGAAGCTATGTGGGTAAATAAGGTTAAGACAAAATAAGTGGTGACTCTGTTGCCCAGAATTCACACCATGCTAACCTTTCCACTTCTCCAGCACCAGGGATGATACAGTACCTGGTCCTTGGAATGGAGTTAAGAACGGACAACCCAGTGGGTTGGGATTACATGAATATCTACAATGAATATCAACAAATCACTAATTCCAATGTTTCTAGAGCTAATGTTTCTATTGGACTTTCAGTTTTCCAGCATTTGAAAGCCATTATTCAAGTAACTCTTCTCAAACAGAGTGTTATTCTCAAGCTTTAAGTAAACCTCCCTCTCTATAATTAGTTAGCCATTAAAATAGAAAGGCTGACAAAATTCTCTATTACCTAGATGGAGTTTGTCCAGAAAGTCTCAAATTCCTTTTACATTAAAAATTCCATGGTATTTATACTTGGTCTCTCTTTGCTGTCTTCTGAGTTCAGGTCCGACTGTGAACTCATGTGAGTTCAAACGCATCTTGTACAGATGGTGTCTTACTTCAGGCAGAGTATTGAGGTCTGTTCACTTTATCCATCCCTGTATTCTTTGACTCTGGTCCTAGGACATGTAAACACTCATCCAGAAAGTGAAGGTAATGCCGTTGAACGGAATCTTTAGGCTTATGACCAGTTGATAAATAATCTCATTCTGGGTCTTACAGAAAATCAGCAGATAAATGATTCATTAGATATTCTTTCTTGTGTTATAGATATTGAAAGGTTCTACAGACAACCAAAAACATACACAAAAGGAAAAAACTATCCAGACTTAGGATAGTTAGGAGACAAGCGCATTGTGCTTACCTGGAAATTGGTAGCATGGTATATGTTACTGGAAAGAATGCTGCCAAGAGATAAAGTTGATGGATTTGATTTCCTTATTCAGTTTACTGCACAGCAGGGAAAGTGATATCTTTTTTTCTCCTCTCCTTTTTATGGAGACAGAAATAGAAACCCACTGGCAGGAAAGCATCAAGCATATGGAAGGAAAGGCCAAAGAAAGGATATGAAAAGAGCGCTGAGACCCAAACCATGCTTAACAATTATATAGGGAGTGACATGGAAACATAACAGATAATGTAGGAAGAATTATCTACAGGAAGAGCTCTGTATTTTAGATTTCAATACACTTTATTTAAGATTATACCTTTTCCACTCCTTCATCCTCCAAGGTGGGAGCATGGCACTGTTTCGCTTCTGTCATTAGTTTCTGCTTGAATATCACAGTGTGCCAGGAATGTCTCTCAATAAATGTATTCTGAATAATGAATCAAGTGTGTTCAAAAAGGAGGAGTGAGGTGTGGAGTTAATTGGTTAATTCTTCTGAGTGTTTGGCTGAAATATTTTCACAGATCTAATTCTTAATCACTTTCTATCTCAAGTGAAAGGTGTTACATGGATTGTACTTCAGTTTTATCTCACTGACAAGTGAATTCAAATGAAAAGTTATTTTTTAATGGGTCCAGAAACAAGAAATATCTAATACATTTGCTGGAATTACTTATTAAATCAATACTTGCTTAACTAAATCCTTACATTCATTCAGGGGGCTAGTCAGTCTTATGTTAAATAGAGTCAAGCTACTGATCATGGAATCCAGCCCAATTTAAAGGACCAACTATGATATATATATATATATATATATATATATATATATATATATATATATGTATGATTTCCAAAATGTGAGCATTCTATTGTTTCAATAAATAAATAAAATTGTATTTTTTCAGTTTTGACATTGTTCATGTCTCTCGTTTTATTTGTTAAAATACAGTTTTACAATATGTTTGAGTGTTCTAATGTGTTTGGATAAAAAGGTGAATGAGAAGGTCTATAATACTGTTTTGAGCATGGCTTTGTACCTATCTCCTTTGGATTTGGGAATATTTTATAATATGGATTTTATTGATTATCTCATATGATGTTATAAATGGTGAACATGCCAATTCTAATTTGTATTATATGTTCTTTGGTCTCTTGAAGCAGATCCTGGGAAGATGTTCCAGTTTAGGCTGGACAGTCAAGCCTTGAGGCTGGCATTGATTCAGAATCTGATCTCATGATAATATGACCAAGGATTTATCTTCCTTGTTAAGGAAGCAAGAGTCAGTACTGTAGCATCTAGCACAGCAGGCATCAGTGTCAATAGAAGTAATAACATGTCCTAATGGCTGGTAAGAAAGGATAATATCAATATATTCACCAGCTGAATTTTGTAAAAAACTAACCTAGTTGAATAAAATTCTACTGGGATAACCACATATTTTCCATGGGTTCATAACTGATTCATCTAGCTATAAAAGACTGATATAAATATGCATTTTGTGCCTGTTAACCAAAATGTATTTGCTGATTATAACAATAAAACTTAAACAAGCACTGAGACCAACCTTTGAATATAATGCATGGTCAACAAAACATATCCTTTTGTACTTATATATTAAAATTCACATTTTTGATTTATTGTATTTTATGCATATAAATGTTGTACTTGCAACTTTGTTGGTGGGAATTGAATGTGGGACTTCTGCATGAACAACTAGTACTCCTAACCACTGAGCAATTTACACAGCTCTTTTATATATATATATATATATATATATATATATATATATATATAAGTTTAGTAAAAACATCATATTATCTCTAAGTTCTAGAGGGTATAAGTAATAGATCAAAGGGTTGGTATTCCCATTTATTTTATTTGTATGTTTATGTATGTTTCCATAACTGATTTTCTTAATTCTATAAGGATAGATGTACTGCAATAGGGATTACCATAATGGCTTCAAATTAAGTGGAACAATATGAAGCCACAGTTACTCTGAAACATAAAACACACAAAAACCTAAAAAGAAAGAAAACTTCAGACCAATTTTCCTATGAATATTGATGCAAAAATACAAGAATTTTATTAATTCTTCCAAACTCAATCCAAGAACACATCAAAATGATCATCCATCATGATTAAACAGGCTTCTTCCTAGGGATGCAGGGATGGTTCAATATATGGAAATCCATCAAATGTAATTCACTATACAAACAAACTCAAAGAAAAAAAAACATATGATCATCTCATTAGATGCTGAGAAAGCATTTGACAAAATCCAACACCCCTTCACGATAAAAGTCTTGGAAAGATCAGGAATTCAAGGCCCATACTTAGGTATTAGAATTAGCTATGTTTAGACATAGCAAAAGCAATATACAGCAAAACTGTAGCCTACATCAAACTAAATGGAGCAAAACTTGAAGCAATCCCACTAAAATCAGGGACTAGACAAGGCTGCCCACTCTCTCCCTACCTATTCAATATTGTACTTGAAGTCCTAGCCAGAGCAATTAGAAAACAAAAGGAGATCAAAGGGATACAAATCGAAAAGGAAGAAGTCAAATTATCACTATTTGCTGATGATATGATAGTATACATAAGAGACCCCAAAAATTCCAACAGAGAACTCCATTTCCCAATAAAGTCACATTCAAAGTTAGAGAGAGCTATGACCTTATGGTTTTTTGAGGAGATACAACTGAATTTAGAGATTTCAGAGTTAATTTTTTTTTTTTTTTGGTTTTTTTCGAGACAGGGTTTCTCTGTATAGCCCTGGCTGTCCTGGAACTCACTCTGGAGACCAGGCTGGCCTCAAACTCAGAAATCCGCCTGCCTCTGCCTCACAAGTGCTGGGATTAAAGGCGTGCGCCACCACCGCCCGGCCAGAGTTAATTTTTTTAACCATAGAATATTCAAATGGGCTTCCATGGTTAGTTCTTCCCACACCCTATGTCTTATAACTTGTCAGACTTCTCTTCTGCAGCAATTCTCTTGTTTTGTATAGCTGGTATTCTTTTATTTTCTTAGTGTCATACTCCAGAAAGAAACTATGGTAGATGGGTGAAATCATGACTTTCAAGACATGAAACTCTGTATGAGGTATTACTCTATGATTTATCACCTATATTGCCTTGAAAGTACATGCTGTCTGCCTTTGTTTTCTCAATGACAAAATAGTAGCAATAAGAATTCCGTCCCATAGATGAAGAATTAAAGATAGGATTTTATTCAGCAAAGTAAATGTTTCAAGTCAATAACTTTATTTTCCAATATTTAATTTCCTTTTAGAAGAATTCTAGTTCCTTCCATATAATCACTATGTATGTAATTGTATGTGAATGTGTGTGTGTATATATACATGTGTTTGTATTTCTTAAAGTTATAAATTAATTATAATTTTATTTTTTTATAATTATATACTAATAAGAAGAAAAATCTATATTGAAAATGAGATAAAACTATGTTCACTAACATAGGAGCTATGCTGAGAATGTTTTGTTGCAAATAGATGATTTACAAGTATAAGAAATGAATTACATTATTGAAACTTCAGTGAAATATCAGCCTGAAAGTGATGGAAGAGTCTGATCATTGTATACCTATTCTGAATTAATGTGGTAAGGTGTCCTTTGAAAAGTTATAATTTAGATTTGTGTGTATGATACTCTAGGTAAAAAATATATGAAGAATCAAGATCTTGTGGTCTTTTTTTTCTAAAGATTTTTTATTTTATGCATATAAATACACCACCTTTGCTCTCTTCAGACATAATCAGAAGAGGACATCAGACCCTATCACATTACCATCACATGGTTGTGAGCCACCATGTGGTTGCTAGGGATTGAACTCAGAAGCTCTAGTAGAGCAGTCAGTGCTCTTAAATGCTGAGCCATCTCTCCAGCCTGATTCTTGTGATCTTAAAAGGGTAAATACCTGAGGATTATAACAAAAATAAATTAAGTCACTTCATGATAATAGTGGAAATGTCAGTTGCTCATCTGCCCTATGCAACAGTGAAATGTTTCAAAAGTTCAAAGCAGACTTGCATTTTAATTTTTAAATATAAAAGTTAACTGATCAAGTCATCATTATTTTTAGATATGTTCTTTCTGGCTTTAAAAACGTCTAGGATAGCTTTAAAATCTGAACCTGAATCTTATTGGTAAGGTATTGAACAGAGACTGTGGTTTTAATTATACTCAGCAAGATGGGCAAGAATAAGGAAAAGCAGATCATTCTAAGGCATATGGGATAGTGGCCTGGAGCCTAAGTGGACAGCCGAGGGTTTCTTACTTGGCAACCTAATTGTAAACATGGCTTTAGTTACACCATGCTGTTTTATAAATCTATTTCATAGTGCAATGAAGACAATATTAATATATGCAAATTAGAGCATAGTTGCAGTTATATCAATATACCTGATAAGATGAGGAAAAACTGTACATCACTACACTATCACTACATTAAATAATATAATTTGTTATTTACACAAGCAGAAGTAGGTCCTGCTATTTTTGAAAAACTTCTTATAAATATGTTTCTGTCTCTATGTCTAAATATTTTGAATATTTGAAATAAGTGATTTCTATCATACTCCATGAATATATTTTATGACTTTTTTCTTCTACAAAATGGCTTTCAGGATCCAAACTTCACTTCTTTCCTTAATAAACAATATAACAAAATATAGTCACTTTTAACAACAACATCTCTGAGTCTTAAAATGTCTAGTTTAGTGATGTCATTGCAGAAACCTTTTATCATAGACTCCTAAAACTAGTTCCCGGAATTACCCATGTGTGTGCCAGATAAGGATATTTCTCTTGAACCCTTTTCATGCATTAAAACAAAGAGAGAAATGATTTCTGCATTGTAGATGCTAAGTATTTTCAAGAGACTATCAATGCCTTACATTATGACCTGTAAAATTACTGTGGCAGCTGTGAGCTATGTGGTAAGTTATGTGCCTTGTTTTATTTTAAGCTGACTTGGCATCGTATTGGGTGAGCCTCTACCAGGTAAAAGAAGGGCTAATAAGGTTTATCAGCATTTACCAACTTCCCTTGAAGGAAACTACATTCTATTTTAGCAAATTGATAATTTAAAAAGTATATGTAGATGAATATGTGTTTTAGGACTACATCTTCATGCATGTCTAGGTGTTTTTGAGTGTAGAGTCCCAAGTTGAAATTGACTATCATCATTTCTCATTTTCTATTTTTCTTTCTTTTTTGAGACAGTGACTCTCATTGAATGTGGAGATTATCTATGTCTGACCAATGAGCTTCCAGAGATCTGTCTGTCTTGTTAACACCCTTTTCTAACACTTGGGCTTCATATGAGCCTCTTGAATTTGCTGTGGATGTTGGAAATCCTAACTTGGGTTTTGTTGATTCTATGACAGGCATGTTAGCAATGGAGCCACCACACCAGACTTTCAAACAATTGTTTTTAATTTTGACATCAGATTCGGTATTCTTTGTGTATGAATTTTTTTTTTTCATTCAGCATTGTGGCGGTTTGAGTGAAATTTGTTGTAAATGCTTAGATATTTGAACGCTTGGTCTCCAGTTGATGGTAATATTTTATAAAGGTTAGACAACGTGACTGACCTTATTGAAAAAATGTGTCACTGAAGGCAAAATTCCTGTTTTTGGAAATCCTATGCCAGTCTCAGGTAGGTCCTTTCTTTCCTTGTGCTTATAGATCAGATGGAAGCCCTTTGATTCCAGTACCACGCCTCCTATCTGCAGCAAGCTCTGCTAGATGATCATTATGAACTCTAACATCCTACAACCATGTTCTGCAATACATTTTTCTTGCATAAGTTGCCTTGGTGATGGTGTGCCTTCACAGCCATAGAAACCCAAATAAGACCTTAATTGTTTTGCAAAATATGTGACTATTGAATATTTTATGCAGTTTGCGATTAATAGTGTTCCTTGTCTGAAATACTGGGTTGTTTAAATTTTACAGAATGACTTCATAGGATGCTTCTGCCATGAATGACATTTTGTATATCTTTACACAGATTGTCTTCATTACGGTAGGTAGCATATATATATATATATATATATATATATATATATATACATATATATATATATACATATATATATTGTTGTTTACATTATGTTGTTGGTGAAAACAAAGATAACAACAAAAATTCACATTGCACAATAAAGAGGAAAACACCAAAGCACAGTGAAACCCTTCCATAGTCCTCCTACCATACTATAATTGCTGTTTAGTTAATCAGCCTAAGTACCAGTGATGACTGTGGGAAATTTAAGTTTATGTATAGCATATTGATGATAATATTTGAGTAGAATAAGCTGCCAAATGAGAGGCAAACGAAAAAGAAATATTGCAGTCCAAATTGCATTCCAAATAACTATTTTTCTCTCCATGCAATCAAAATTGTATAGTGTGCAGTTATTTTCATAAACACCCATTGGTGCTGTAGAATGAAAATAATAACTTCATGTGATTCACAGCAGATGCTGATAACATAAATCTACACACCTGGGATAAATAGGATTTAGTAATTTCTTTATGATAAAGGAAATGCATGCTGGTGGTTTCTGCTCTTGCTACGGGTTGTTTATCTTTTCTGTTATATTGTAATTTATCATCACAGCCTGGGTCCTTGGGGCCGGGTAGATGGGATATTCTGGGAAGAATGCTAGGGTTGAGGACAGAGTGGGCTGTAACCGAAATGAAAGGCATGGAACATGTTCCAATCTTTCTGTGTTTGCCAGCAACAAGGAAGGTAAATGGCATGTCATGGGAGGGGTCTGTGTCAGCAGTAAGAGTTTTGCCAGGTTTCAACTAAATGCTAAACTTTCCTTTGTTTTTCTTTGTGCCTTTTCACTGGTGAAAAGTTTTAATAGATATTTTCTGTATTGTCCATGAAAGGAGAAAAATGGGTTTTGCTAATTTAAGTGGCTAAAGCATGCATACTTTAAATGGTAACGAGATGATAAAGTAAAGAAAACATTGTGCCAGGCTGCTTAAGTGCATGATCAAACTCCAGGAACTGGGTCCACTCAGAAAACTAAAGCTCTTGGTTGACTCTAGTAAAACCCTCAGAACAGAATTTATGCAGCTGAAAATGTATGTAAAGGACCCTCTGCCTGCTGTTAATATCAGCAGAGAAGTAGGCAGAAGCATTAAAGTGGAAGTGTTGTAGGTTGTGTACTGCTATGAATAAGAATGAAGATGCACTTTACAAAGAGCTCACAAAGAATGAAGGTAATTTTTAGCCCCAAATTGTTTTTCCTGGGGTCTTTTTGTAAATTGACCTCAGTGTTTTACCCTCACTGTTTGTAAACTTCACCTCAGTAACATGTCTGTTTTGCATCAATATTTTAATAATTTACAAGAAGATTTTTAAAGACTAAGAATGGGTTTAATCCCTGAGAGTTGCACATTGAGCTTTGTATTGACAGGAGAAATCACTGGATGTTAGAAGCAAGTTGATCTGTTCTGCCAGATTTCAGTAAATAACTCAGAATTCAAAAAGAACATAAACTGTGCAAAGCATGTAGGAAGCAAGAATTCTATATTTCAATGGAGCAGTTAGAGAAAGCACCCAAGGAGCTGAAGGGGTTTGCAGCCCCATAGGAGGAACAACAGCATGAACCAACCAGAACCTCCCAGAGCTCTCAGGGATGAAACCACCAACCAAAGAGTACACAAGGAGGGACCCATGGATCCAGCTGCATATGTAGCAGAGGATGGCCTTGTGGGACATCAATGAGAGGAGAGGCCCTTGGTCTCTTGATAGTGTAGGGGAATGCCAGGATAGGGAAGCAGAAGTGGGTGGGTTAGTGTGCAGGGGGAGGGGATATGGGTTTTCTAGGAGAGGAAATGAGGAAAAGGGAAAAACTTTGAAATGTAAATAAAGAAAATATCTACTAAAAACTGATAAAAAAATTCTACACTTCACAGCTATTCCGTAGGTGGTTGAATTAGCCCTCTGAATGGTGAAGTGCTGTTTTTGTTGGACCTGTGAGGAAAGGTGCTGTGCTGATTCAGATGCATCTGAACTAAAACCCTGGTTTAAATAAACCGTTATACAAATTGTTGATTTTCCATGAAAGTGATTAAATTTTTGTGATAACCTTTTAAACATATTTTTAATTCCACTTATATATGTAGTATATATGGAGACAGGGGAAGTTCTTAATGCCAAGGTGTATTTAGGGAGATTAGTGGAATCAGTGGGGGTCAAGCCTCTCCTTCCACTATATGGGAACCTGGGATCTAACTCATGCTGTTAGCCTTGGTGGCAAGAACCTTTTGACTGCTAAGCCAACATGTTGCTTTATACAGTTCTAATTTAAAACAATGACAAAATATTGTTTTAAAGTTTCAAAAGTCAAATGCAACCTATGACCTGTTTTATAAATAAATTTTTATTGTGTGATACAGGTAAGTCAATTTGTTGTCAATGGCTGCATATAACTTATAGAGATAATAGAGTTCAGGAGAGATGACAATTGAAATCCAAACCCCAAATTATATCGTATTTGGCTTTTGGTAGAAATAAGTTTGCCAATGTCTAGATTACATCATTAAATTTTTATCTAAGAATGGTTACTATTCAAAATAGCAAGGAACCCAAATATACATGACTTGGCAAAACTACAAAGCATGCTTTGTACCTCTTGATGAGTAATTGATTTATTTTCTTCATGAAATAAAATTATTTTTATGAAATTATAGAAATATTTTATTGTTGCCTTTATTTGAATAAAATAACATTACATTTCAAAATTAATTTTTCTTCAATAAATCCAATAGGAAGTGTTGAATTAAAACATCCAATTGAACTTGAGCTTTGTACAAGGAGATAGGAATGGATCAATTTGCATTTTTCTACATGCTAACTGCCAGTTGAATTTGTTGAAAATGCTGTCTTTTTTACACTGGATGGTTTTAGCTCCTTTGTCAAAGATCAAGTGACCATAAGTTTGTAGGTTCATTTTTGGGTCATCAATTCTATTCCATCCATCTACTTGCCTGTCACTGTACCAATACCATGCAGTTTTTATCACAGTTGCTCTGTAGTACAGCTTAATGTCCAGGATGGTGATTCCACCAGAGAGGTTCCTTTATTGTTGAGAATAGTTTCGCCTGTCCTGAGTTTTTTGTTTTTCCAGATGAATTTACAAATTGCTCTTTAAGTCTGTAAAGAATTGAGTTGGAAATTTGATGGGAATTGCATTGAATCTGTAGATTGCTTTTGGCAAGATGGCCATTTTTATCATATTAATCCTGCCAATCCACAAGCATGGGAGATCTTTCCATCTTCTGAGGTGTTCTTCAATTTCCTTCTTCAGAGACTTAAAGTTTTTGTCAAACAAATCTTTTACTTGCTTAGTTAGAGTCACACCAAGCTATTTTATATTCATTCCTATCTCCTTGTACAAAGCTCAAATCCAAGTGGATCAAGAACCTCCACATAAAACCAAATACATTGGAACTAACAGAAAAGAAAGTAGGGAAGAGCCTCAAGCACATAGGCACAGAGGAAAATTTACTTAATAGAACACCAATAGCTTATGCTCTAAGATCAAGAATTGACAAATGGGATCTCATACAATTGCAAAGCTTCTGTAAGGCAAAAGACATTGTCAATAGAACAAAATTGCAACCAACATATTGGGGAAAGATCTTTACCAATCCAACATCCAATAGAGAGGTAATATCCAATATATACAAAGAACTTAAGAAGTTAGATTCCAGAGAACCAACTAACCCCATTAAAAATGGGGTACAGAGCTAAACAAAGAATTCTCAACTGACGATTACCAAATGGCTGAGAAGCACCTAAAGAACTGTTCAACATCCTTAATCATCAGGGAAATGAAAATCAAAACAACCCTGAGATTCCACCTCACACCAGTCAGAATGGCTAAGATCAAAAACTCAGGTGACAGCAGATGCTGGCAAGGTTGTGGAGAAAGAGGAACACTCATTCATTGCTGGTGGGATTGCAAACTGGTACAACCACTCTGGAAATCAGTTTGGCAGTTCCTCTGGAAATTGGACATAGTGCTACCAGAGAACCCAGCTATACCACTCCTGGACATATACCCAGAAGATGCTCCAACATATAATAAGGACACATGCTCCACTATGATAATAGCAGCCTTATTTATAATAGCCAGAAACTGGAAACAACCCAGATGCCCCTCAAAAGAGGAATGGATACAGAAAATGTGGTACGTCTACACAATGGAGTACTACTCAGCTATTTAAAAACAATGAACTTATAAAATTCTTAGGTAAATGGATGGATCTAGAGAATATCATGCTGAGTGAGGTAACCCAATCACAAAAGAACACACATGGTATGCATTCTCTGATAAGTGGATATTAGCCCAGAAGATCGGAATACACAAAGTACAAACCACAAACCACAAGAAACTCAAGAAGAAGGAAGACCAAAGTGTGGGTACTTCATTCTTTCTTAAAAGGGGGAACAAAATACCCATGGAAGAATTTGTAGAGACTAACTATGGAGCAGAGACTAAAGGAAGGACAATTCAGAGACTGTTCCACCTGGGAATTCTTCCCATATTCAGTCATCAAATCTTGACACTATTGTGGATGTCAGTAAGTGCTGGATGACAGGAGCCTCATATAGCTGTCTCCTGAGAGACCCTGACAGTACCTGACTAATACAGAAGTAGAAGCTCACAGTCATCTATTGTACTGAGTACAGGGTCCCCAATGTAGGAGCTAGAGAAAGGACCCAAGGAGCTGAAGTGTTTGTAGCCTCTTAAGATGAACAACAATATGAACTAACTAGTACCCTCAGAGTTCCCAGAGACTAAACCATCAACCAAAGAGTACACATGGTAGGACTAATGGCTCCATCTGAATATGTATAGCAGAGGATAGCAAAGTCAATCCTCAATGGGAGAAGAGGCCCTTGGCCCAGTGAATGTTCTATGCCCCAGTGTAGGGGAATGCCAGGGCCAATAAGCAGGAGGGTCTGGGGTGGTAAGCAGGGGGAGAGGAGAGGGAAGAGGTGTTTGTTTTAGTTTTAGTTTTTATTATTTTATTTTATTTTAATTTTTATTTTAATTTTTATTTTTATTTTAATATCTCCTGGGAAAGGAGATATTGTAAATAAAGAAAACATCTAATAAAAAAATCCAATTGAGAGGATGTCATAAAATAAGCATATAGCCAGTTTCCTTTTGTAGTCTAAGATGTCAGATTGTAGTTTTTAAGAAGCATTTTATTTATTAATTTTTAGAAACACATTTGTTTAAAATTGACTAGCCTTAGGATAGTGTTAATGCATTCCAACAATGCATATCTTTGAGTCTAATAAGTACAAAATATTCTTAGAGCACAAAAAAGTAAAAGCAACAATACTAAAAGCTTATATAAAACCAGTTTATTATCTTGGAAGATTGTGTTTTTAAGCTGTGTGGACATCAGTAACACAGAGTTAAGAAAAAAAACATATAATGACGAGAAATTAAAATGCATGATGGTAAATCCAAATCCATATGAATAAGAATTTTTCAACATTTACTGCAAATTGTCTTTAATTCTCATTAATATGAAGTGTCTTAACTTTATGAAAAGGAAAATCAAGTAGAAAATATTCTTCAAGCAATCAGGACGTGCTTGCCCACACAGTTCTGGGTTATATATTTAGAGCACAGTAAGATGATGATCAAAATATTCTCTGACAAACAATATTGTCAACATCTATTTTCTTTTGCAAGGAGGTAGAGAAAGGGTTGCAATGACTTTCTCAACAAGCAACACACAAATCTTCTTTAATGTCCTAAAATGATACACCAGGGACTTAAAAGGTTGAGATTTGGGAGATGCATGAAATTAACTCTCACTTGATGAATATTTTTATTTATTTATTCTAAAAGGATTCAAAGTTATTATTGCATACCTTCCCCGCCTCCTCTTTTTGGCTTCTCTGTGTCATATACAGAGGTTTGGAGCTTTACAATTCTCCAATTATCCTCCTGACTTTGAAATTACATCAGAGACACTAGAGGGGAAGAAAAATGCAAGTTTTGCTTCAAAACTAAGTAATGAGGCAGCTTATCCAGCGAAGATAGCAGTGGTGCTTTTGTTTTTCCATCAATGTGTCCTTAATGTCTACTGGTTTTTGTTGGCATGGACTTTTATATAATCTAACTGGCTCAATATTTGAAGATTCTGAAAATGTACCTTCTTGTAACAAATATTTTTAAAGTGTGTGGTTTCTTCTCAGATTTTGAATATATCAAATTTTTAGTTTGATAACCACACAGAACTCTTTATATCCCAAAATAACAGCTTAAGTGAGATGGCCCTCCAAGGAGAGCCTGAGCCATGTCTCCAGGTATCATAGCCACATGCTGGCTCAAAATTTTGGAAGTTTATTTGACGTGTCATGCAAAATGTATGAAGTGGGTATTTCATTTTATTGGTGTGAAGGCATGTAAGAGAGAGATTATCTTCTCTGGACAGTTCATTATTCATTTGAGCATTCATCAAATGAAGAAATAAGATAGCAATAGATTATTCTTTATATACCAGGGTTTCACTGATTAAGAAATGAGAGAAATTAAGGAAAGATAAACTCAAAATAGCATGTATCAGCAGAGGAAGCTTGTGTTATTTTAAAGTGAATATTGAGTTACATCTGAGTTACTTAGAATTGATCCCTGTTGTCTAAAAAGCCTTTTCTTTTCTTTTTTTTAATTAGATATTTTCTTTATTTACATGTCAGTTCGGAATACAGGAAGAACAACCCACAAACCACAAGAAACTCAAGAAGAAGGAAGACCAAAATGTGGACATTTCATACCTTCTTAAAAGGGGGAACAAAATACCCATGGAAGGAGTTGCAGAGACTAACTATGGAGCAGAGACTGAAGGAAGGACAAGCCAGCTTGATAAAAAAAGCCTTTTCTAATATTGTCTGTTGTCAAGAGGAAAGGAAATAGAAGACTGATGAGAGTCATGAGCTTTTGAAGGAAAACTATGCCAAGTATTAAACAATATGTGAATACAATACCTAAAGTGCCTGGTAACATACATATACAACCAAAATTCTCTTATCGGGTTGTAGCTCCTGTCATTATTTCTGCTACATACCTAAATTATTTATTACTTAGGTTGTTTTTAATTGAAATAGTATCATGAATTTCCTTCTCCTTTCCCTATATTGCCTCCCATCTCTGTTGCCCTGTTTTTCTTCCTTCCCTCACATTTATTGATTAGTATTCTTACATACATAGATGTGCATGTTTTCATGTATTTGTAGGCACAAATATAAATTTATAAACCTTGCTGAGTCCATTTTTGTTTGTGATAGTTATACAGTTTCAAGGCTGACCACCCTGCACTGAATAGACAATTCACAATTCCAGAAAGCAGATTAGAATTAGACTGTTGGTTTGGCCTGCAATTATGTTTGAACCTGGGAAATTTTCTATCTTATCAACATACTATGCAATAATGTCTTTAGACTTAATGTGTTTAGTGAATCTTGTTCCCTGTTTTTGGAAATTATAAAGGATATAATTTTCTTACTGATTACTGATATTAAATAATTGTGCTTAGCTCTTTAGAGAGTACAGAAACATTAACATACAGTAGTAACTCTGAAGAAAAAGCCAACAGAGTTGCTAGAAGTAGCCCGCTGGAAAGGCAGTCTTCTTAGGCATACTGCATGAGTTATCTTCATATGTTATTATGAAGCAAGGTGAGTTTTAGGCCACACATTAATATGCACAGAGGTTGACATTTATATCTAATCTCCATTTTGTTTTGTTTTGTTTCATTTTAAGACAGTGTAGTAGTGCCTAACGCAGATACTGTGTAGTGCTGACTGGCATAGAACTCATTGTAATCCTCATGCCTCAACCTCTTTTTCTTTAAAAAAAAAATGAAATTACAACATCTTCAGGAAAATGGATCGAACTAGAAATTATCATCTAGTGAAATAAACAAGTTCAATGACAACAAAAATCACATGAAGAATGAAGGGACAAAGAAATTTAAATTTTTTAAAAAGATCGCTGTTAACATTTTTGCTTGCATTGATGACCTGTAGAGAGTAAAGAGATTCATTTGACATTTATTTATATCCTTATATAATGGACCACATTTACTTCTTCATGTTTTCTCATTCCAGCTTCACTTTCTTTCCCCCTTTCCCCTATGAGTCTACTACTCACTATTGGGTTCTTTTCTTTGTCCCTTGATTCTTCATGTAATTTTTGTTGTCATTAAACTGATTGATTTCACTAGATGATAATCTCTTGTTCGATCTCTTTTTCTGAAGATGCTGTAATTTCATTCTTGTTTGTGGTTGGGTAAAACCAATTCTCTCTCTCTCTTTCTCTCTCTCTGTATATGTGTGAGTGTGTGTGTGAGTATGTGTGAGTGTGTGTGTGTGAGAGTGTGTGTGTGAGTATGTGGGTGTGTGGGTGTGTGTGTGTGTGGCCAGAAATTAAAGTATCACTATTTGCAGATAATATGAGTTTATACATAAGAGACCCCCCAAAATTTACCAGAGTAAACCTGCAGCTGATAAATACTGACAGCAAAGTGTCTGAATAGAAAATTAACTCAATAAAATCAGTAGCATTCCTTTATACAAATAGTAAATGGGTTGATAGGGAGACAATATCATTCATAGTAGCCAGAAATAATATAAAATATCTTGGTGTAACTCTAAACAAACAGGTGAAATATCTGCATGAAAAGACCTTCAAGACTCTGAAGAAAGAAATTAAAGAAGATATTAAAAGATGGAAAGATCTTGCATACTCATGGATCAATAGGATTTATATAGTGAAAATGGTCATTTTACCTAAAGCAATCAATAAATTCAATGTAACTCCCATCAAAATTCCAACACAATACTTTATAAGCTTTGAAAGAAAAGTTCTAAACTTCATATAAACAAACAAACAAACAAACAAACAAAAAAACTCAGGATAGTTAAAAACAATCCTGAACAATAAAAGAAGATCTGGAGGTATCACTATCCTTGATTCCATGCAGGACTACAGGGCAATAGTAAGAAGAAGTCCATGGCATTGGTATAGAACCAGCCAGGTGGATCAATGTAATCGAATCAAAGACACAGAAATAAACCTACACACCTACAAACATTTGAATTTTGACAAAGAAGCCAAACCTATATGAAGGGACAAAAAAGGCATCTTCAACAAATGGTACTGTTCTGACTAGATGTCGGCATATAGAAGACTGCAAATATATCCATACTTACCACCCTGCACAAAACTCAAATCCAAGTGTGTCAAAAACCACAATATAAAACCAGATAGACTAAATCTAATAGAAGAAAAAGGGGGGAATAGCTTTGAACTCATTGATACAGGAGATAGCTTCTGGGACAGAACACCAATGGTTCAGGCACCAATGGTTCAGATCAATAAAAAATAAATAGGCCTTCATTAAACAGAAAAGCTTCTGTAATTTTAATCCTGAGAATTGGACAAAATAACAGCCTATGGATTGCAAAATCATCTTCACTAACCTACATTTGGCAAGGGGCTATTATCTAAAACATATAAATAACCCAAGAAATTAGACACCAACAAACCCAAGAACCCAAATAAAATATGGGCTAAAGAGCTATCAACAGAGGAATCCCTAATGGCCAAGGAACACTTAGAGAAATGTTAAATATCCTTAGTCATCTGGGAAGTGCAACTCAGAGCGATTCTGAGATTTCACTTTACACCCATCAGAATGACTAAGATCAAAAACTCACAAGACAGCACATGCTGGTGAGGCTAAGGAGCAAGGGGAAAACTCTTTCATTGCTGGTGGGTGTGCAAACATGTATAATCACATTGGAAATCAACTTGGCGGTTTCTGAGAAAATTGAATATAGTTTTAATTCAAGACCCAACAATACTACTATGGGACATATACCCAAAAGATGCTCCACCATCTCACAAGAACATTTGTTCAATTATGTTCATAGAAGCTTTATTTGTAATGCAAAGAAAACTGGAAATAACCTAGATGTTCCTCAACTGAAGAATGGATAATGAAATGTGATTTATTTATACAATGTCTCAGCTTCTTACCTGAAGAATTTTAATTTACATTTTAAATCCTTAAAGCAAAAATAGGAAAGATATTGAGTCTTACCTGGTTGTGATTCTACAGTTTCAAAAGTTCACACTAATCAAGACCTCATGTGAACCCACCTCATTTAGATAGGACCCAAAGTTCTAATGATCCAGCAGTATGTTATCATGAGAAATTTCATATTCCACCTTTTCCCTCAAACTTATAATACATCTTCATAAGTTAATGTGCATCTATTGGTAAATCTGTAGAGTACATCAAGGCCACTAATCAATTTGAGTATCTGAGATCTAAAAACTGGGACCCATTCAGTTTATGTATTTTTGGTTTCCAGAGTATTGAATACCTGTCTTCTGGAAGATTCTCATTATCATCATCCATCAATCATTATCAAAATCAATTATGATCTCCATTAATCATTTATTATTATATGTATTGTGTGAATGAAGAAAAGGAAAAATATCAGCTGGAATAAAGCAGTTCCTTTGTTAGACATTGTTTTTAGCAATTGGACTTATTCACTTCTGCCTTACATTCCAGGAAACTGACCTTATCTAAGAGACTGTTATTTACCATATCACAAATATTGTAAGTCATAAAGAAGTTCATTCTAGAGGGAAGCTTCAATACAGGGTTATAATTATAAAATGTCTTCTTTTATGAGCAAGCCTTACGTTGGTCTTCATACAAATCCTTAATAGAATCCGGTAGATACCATAAGCTTTATTTCCCACAAATCAGCTAATGGTCTAAGAGATAACTGATTCCTTTCCAAAGTGAAACCATAGGTTGTGCTCTCTTCCAGCATATTCACAAGTTACAAATACTAATATCATCTCCCTTTGTTTTGAAATACCTCATTATTATAGCAGATATGAATGGAAGAATTGCCAATTGGCAAATCCCATTCTTTGTTTTTAACTTGAAATGACATGGGTCATGTATATTACCCTAGATTTCTCAAATGGCACTTGGAGGACATTCTAACTTAAAATATACATGTATAATATTTATCCACACATATATATTACATGTATATAATACAATGAACTAAATGAAGCTCTGGTTTAACCCTATCCATTTACTCTCTAAAACTGATATATTTTTTCTTTGCATAAATTTTTGAGTAACACTAAGATTTAATATGCCTCTGTTATTTAAAAATTTGCAAATTATTTGAATGGATACCAAATAGAAGATGTAAATGGTAAAAACACTGATAAAAGATATCAAATATCATGAGTTATTTGAAAAATAAATGTAAAAGTTATAATAATACAATTGGAGTTGTTTATCAAAATAAAGAAAAAAGTCAACATAGAGAACTTCAATTTTTATCCAAATTCAGAACGCTATAACTCTAATGCCAACTGTCGAAATCATACTTGGCAAGGTGGATTTCCAAAGATTTTTACAGTTACAAATATGGGGAGAGATTTCATTACCTTAAGGTGAGGCATTCTATTCCTAGGTAACTATTACATGAAATGAAGATATACCTGAAGCTGGAGCTCAGGGGAACTCTAGGTTATAGGTAAACATTTGCAACTTCATTCAATAATTTCCAAGGATAAATGTCCAAGTATCCACCAATGATAAACCAATTGTGCAACAGCCATATATTTCTTCATCAGCCCTTTAGGAAAAAGAGGAGGTCATTAAATAACTAGTCAAATATGAAGACTTTTTAAAATTGTGATAATGATCCATGTTGCTTGGGGTGATGCTCTACAATTATGTACAATTAGAGTTATACAGTATTTTTTGAGACATGTAAATTAGTCTGGTTGCAATGTAGTTTTGTAGTCCAGAATGGCTTTGAGTTTCTGTGTCTATTGGCATAGTGCTGAGATTAGTTTTATTTACTATTTATTTATTTATTTATTTATATTTTTGTGGTAAAAATTTACCTGACCTTTTTAGAGAAGATTTGAATTATAGTTCACAAACCCAATAATATAATGATCAAAGAAAGGTAAGTATAGCACATCATCCTATTTGTCAACTCACAGTAGGCAAGGGAACATCTCATACTTGATGAAGGAGACAATTTCCCCCAAAACCACTCCTGCTGGGTTGCCTTGTCTTATAACTTAGTAACTGAAAGTTTGCTCTTGAATACAATTCTGTCCACTCTAGACTCCTTTCTTGTCAGGCGAAATCTTTTGGGGTTCTGTAATTATGGCGTCAGTCGTCAGGATACAGAATACATGAATGAATAAAGGATCGTTCAACATTTAAAGAGCAGTGCAATCAGGATTCCCCAGGCTTGCTTAGTCTGGCTTGCTAGGGAGTGGTATAGAGAATTGGAAATACAGGTCCATAATGTGATAGGAAGATTAACACTCTCATCACTTAATTTTGAGCTTTAAACACAGGTGTAGTTATTAAAAACAATTAAAAGTAGAACGTGAATTTTGACTATTTAGTCAAAGTGAACACTGTTTTTTTTTCTTTATAGTATTATTTCTCTGATGCTTTACAGTGAAAAGAGACTGTGCTGCTGATCTTTAACCAATTTTTAAATTTCAGCAGTTTG
Organism: Mastomys coucha; assembly: GCF_008632895.1. Lineage (NCBI taxonomy): Eukaryota > Metazoa > Chordata > Mammalia > Rodentia > Muridae > Mastomys > Mastomys coucha. The sequence continues at coordinate 67,674,892 of NW_022196915.1, forward strand.
AAACTACAAGAAATCAATTCAGTTATGTCCAGACAGTTGATGGAAAGAAGCAGATACAGTGTGACAAGATGTCATGTGCTTAAAAACTAAAGATAACTACTCACATCACTTCTCAATTTTACTCTAATTTGAGAACCGTGGGTTTGTATAAACCCTGGTCGTGAATCCACCTTCTAAGGGAGACTACTCACTCTCCCCTCCCACATCACCCTTCTGAGAGAACACGAAAAGACTGAGCAGGTTTGGAGCAGTTTCTTAGATTTGTTAGATTTCTCTGAATGTTTATTTTCACCGATATTCAAACGTGTGAATATAAAAAGTTAATGTTTTAGAAAATAGTTTGCCTTTATTCTTTTATAGCATGCATGCATTTTTATATCAATCTGTTTCAAAGTGAGACATATTTTATCCAGAAATGGTATATTTCAAAAAATAAGGTGTTGGTCCATCATATTTCATTATTTTGTATCGAGCAAACATCATTTAACTAAAAATCCCTTAAAAGACTTGTGAAATACATTAATCAAAGTTCTGTGTATTTTTATTAAATTAAGCAGGGAAAATTTAGTGAATGTTGAAAAATTAGTTGAGTTATAAGTTTGCTTTTTAATTCAATCCCATAGTGATTATAGGTTTGTAACAGAAGCAATTTCTATAATAGCTGTATTTTTGCTTATATTGCTGAATACACATGTGAATGTATTAAAGCTTATTCTTTTCCTTTGGCTCTTATTTGCTTATCAAAACCACAAGCTCTTTAGAAAACAGTCAAGTGTTTTTATTATTAAGTTTTCTGACTAAAATTATTCATCAAAGACATATTAAATATAAAAGACTTTATAAAGTTAGCCCTGGAGATATAGTAAAATTTCAAGCATTTTCTATCTAACATTCAAATAGAAGACTGTGTTTGCATTCTAAATAAAAGTGAACAACAAAAAGAGGAAAAAAATAAGAAAGAAAAACTGATAGAACCAGCTTCCTATAATGTAGATGCCTTCTTCCTCATAGAAAGGTATTGATTTTATCATGGTCATACATATCTGCTTAGATGTAAATAGCTTTGATAAAGTATAGAAATATGTTTTAATACCTGCAAAGGAACAGTGATAGACATGAACATGTACCTTAAATGTATTCTGTGCCTTGTTAACTCAGTACTAGTGTAACATTTTAAGATTTGATTTGCCTCTTTGGTTAATCATGTTACTTCAGACACTGAAATACCCTCGTGTGACTCGTTCTTTCAAAAGGTTCTGTGGCTTGCTCACTCAAACTTTATCCTTGCTCTTCACTCTCCCTTCACAATAGTCTTCCCAACACAGTGCACATAGCCTCAGTGGCTTTTCCTACTCATTTTGCACACATCTCTTCTTGGCAAATATTTTGTCTTTGCACCACTGTCCTGAGTTTCTGAAGGAAGGCATTTTCTTCCTTCATGTATACTTTGGGGGACTATTATAAGAAGTGAGTGAGAAAAGTTTAGTGGAGTTGCAGTACAAACTTTATGAAGGTCTAAACATTCAGCTGACATGTAATTTTCAGTCATTTTCAAATGTGAAACTGTTTAGCTTTGGTTTTACATCTCTCAAAAAACAAGAAAATTCTCTACTTCCCAGGGAAATACAGTAGGCAGTCTGCAGGCATGAAGCTTCCCTTCATATATACATATAAAATTGTTCAGACTACTAGCTTAGAAATTTAGATGCAGAACCTATGAAGTTCAGGAATACACATGATCATCAACTTAAGACTGACTAGTAGCAGGACTGTGAACAGAGTTTGCATTTTTAATTTTATACTGTAATATCATTCTTGTAGTATTAGAATAAACCTGGAAACTTGGATAGCATATTCTTAGGGAGAGGACTGCAAGTGTGTCACATATAAGACTTCAAAATATTTATTGTTAGATATCTGCATATGTCCCCCATCTTCTTGTCTCTTCCCATGAATAACATAACAGAAAACAAGGTTATCAGGGAAAGGAGTAGTGTCTCTTAGATGTTTCCAAACCCTTCATTCTCCTCCATAGCATCTTCAGAAGATATCTATAACACAGACATTTTAAAGTGAAAATTTTACATCTTAATTGTTTACAGAGAAAATAGGTATGAAATTTTGACCTAATTTACAGTAAAAATAAATAAACACACAAATAAATAAATAACAACCATGAAGTATAACTGATTAGTATGCAAACAGAAATAAGATAAAAGATTCAAAGAAATTGGAGATTAATGAAATCATATTTCGTGATTCATTACTGTAGTCAGAAAGTGGTGTGTAATGTTTAAGACATGGGCATTGGATTACATGCAAAGTTTTAATTTCCAGCTCCATTGATAAATGGCTTTCCAAGAGATGACAGATTTGTTACCTGCCTTGAATCTAAGTTTCCTGTCCTGTCAGATGGAACATGAGTAGTCCTTGTTCCTGTAAAAAGATTAAGAAGATAATGCTAAATTGTTTTAGACAATGCAAAAATACTAGTCCATAACCTGATGAATGTCCTAGAATAAAATATTATTAATTAATATATATCAATAAAAATATATAGAAGTCCTTTGCTGACTCATTTATGTTTTTAATAGTAAATATAAAACTTAAAGAGTTGCTTTAATTTCTAGATAAATTTCAAGTTAATGATTACTGAGTTCCTAAAATGTGTGAAAGACTTTCCCATATGCAATATGTGATCCAATAGAGCTAGACCGATCTGATCAAACTCCATTCTCCTTCAAAATATATATCAATATATGGTTCTCAATCAGTATATAGAAGCAACTAAATAATTATATGGTTGGGGGTCATCAAAGCATGTAAAACTGTATTAAAGTCATAAAATCAGGAAGGTTGAGAACCACTGAAGTATCTGATGAAAACATGCATTTGGCCTTCAAAGGAGAAAGGGAAAAGACAAGAAATGAAAGACAAGTTCTTGAAATAAAATAACTGGACCTGAATTCTTGTCAGCAGCTTATTCTCAATGAGACTTTGGTCAGTGTTTGCACATGTGTTGAGTAGGGATAAGATATAACTCCCAGGTCTCAAGAATATTAGAAGGATTAACAAGATAATATTTGTGATGTCACAATGTAGTATCTGCTATAGACATGATATCAAAAGTTAACTGATTTGTTTCATGAGACTTCTGTCTCCACGGCCTGATTATGAACAATTCTAAATGTGTTTCTAACATCTACTAGGCTAGATTTTGTCAATAGCCAGACCGCATAAGAGTATAAATAAGGATGTGAAAGAAGCTTTTGTGTGGATAATTTGAGTAGAATAGTATGGAAAGCAGGATACAATTGAGCATCCTCTGGGACATTCAGAGACTGACAAATCCATGGATACTGAGAAACTGTACTTTCATACATTTAGGTAATATTACCTTTCATTTACCCTTCTGACCCACCATGTCAGTGTTCAAGACAATTGTAAAACCATCATTACTAATGCAAAAGACACTGAATGGAAATGATGTTTGAGTGTCCTTTCAAGTCCACATTACTTGTTCATCACCCAATAGCATTTTCTCAACCCAAGGTAAACACTAACGTTGGCATAAAATAGCCTTCAGAGCAAGGTTAGATTTAAAAAAGCAGTGGTCCTCAAGACCAAGGATCAATTACACAGGATGCTCTCACAAATGCTTGCCAGTCCTCTAGAGAACATTATGTTAAATACAATTTTAAGAATTTCCAGTGAGTTATTTTTTTTATTTGTCTCAGCTCATCTCATTCTGTCCCATTAAATGTTTTTCTCCAATGTACAAAACATTGTATTTTAAATTTGTATTTGAATGAATAACTAACTTTTCATTTTCTGTAGCGTTGTAAGCATTTTATGCTTCAATTATGATAAAGATTGCAAAACATAAGAATTCAAATGTAAAGAATCCACTGTCATGTCCAAGGTGAAATTTCCCTTAGCGTAACAAGCTTTCAACTTTGAAACTTTTCACTTTGAAACTGCATACATAGAAATAAATAATGCGCATATTTAATAAGTTGTATTTTTTTTAATTGTAGGATTTTATGAAGCATTAAAATGGATTAGCTATTAACACATTAAGGGATTTCTCACTAAATGGTAAGAAACTATCAGCTGTCATGACTCTGTCACTGAATTCACCTCTAAAAATATCTTACACAGAAGCGAAGGAGACATTTGCAGACAGTTTTGTCATTTAGACATCATCTCATGATACATAATAGATCGTAGGTACTGTGCTCATTATAAAATGATCCCTCTAATGCAAGAAACCTAGAATTCCCCAACTAAACCTCAGACACCTGTGGATGTGTTGATTTCAGTGTCCTTTGCCCTCTCTGTGCATTGCTTTGGGGTCTGGCTTTTTATCTTTCTGCTTTGAAATGGTTGCTTAGCATTCTAGCTTTCCATCACTCACCAGCAACAAAAGCAGCTTAGTGCAAAATGTGTAAGACATTACTCACTGCACTCATTGTAGCTATATAAAATAAGGAGTGAATGCAGCCACAGCTTCACCTTTGACTCACAATGTTCTACAGAAGCAAAGCACATAATGATGCTAGAATTCACAGCTGCTTCCTCTTTGCAACAGGTGAGAATGTCTTATATAAAAATGAAGTGACTGGTGTCCCTGGCTCGTTCTAAATTTTCATATGTCCTTCCTCCATCACTTCAAAATGAGTGGTGAGGTGGCAACGGGGGCCACCACCTTACCACTCTTCTCTATCCTTCATTCCTGTCCTCACCCTTTTCCAGCCTCACAGCTTATCTTTCTGGACTCATAGGGTCATACAGTTTTGCATATGAGAATACAGTAAGGAAGCCACTACTGCCTACCTATTTTGAGTTCCACTTACCATTCTTTTGTAGGCCTTGCCTGCCATGGGAGAAGTGAGAATGAGTTGCAGTTTAGAGTTGATATTAAACATCTGAAAGAATCTTTGGAAACTTTTGAAAAAATAAATTTGTAAGAACAACTTTTTTTTTATACAAAAAACATATATCTACATTAAGGAACTCAACATTCTTACGTTCTATCTTAAGAACACTCTGAAGTACTTTACATGTATAAGCTACCAATGAATTTCAGAGGTATCAAAAACTTCCTATTCTTTTTGTTTGTTTGTTTGTTTTGCTTTTTTGTTTGTTTGTTTTTTTCAAGACAGGATTTCTCTGTGTAGCCCAGGCTGTCCTGGCACTCACTTTGTAGACCATTCCTTGAACTCAGAAGTCTGCCTGCCTCTGCCTCCCAAGTGCTGGGATTAAAGGTGTGTGCCACTACTGCCTGGCATTTTTTTCTTTTTTTTAAAAAATATTTATTTTATTAATATAAGTACATTGCAGCTGTCTTCAAACACACCAGAAGATGGCAACAGATCCCATTACAGATGGTTGTGGGCCACCATGTGGTTGCTGGGAATTGAAATCAGGGCGTTTGGAAGAGTCAGCAGTCAATGCTTTTAACTGCTGAGCCATCTCTCCAATCCTAAAAACTTCGTATTCTATGGACAAGGGAGGTGAAACACTGAGGGTAATATAACAAAGTCACAAAGCAAGTTGAGAAAAACTAAAGGATTTGAACCCAGAGGAACTAGTGTGCCTTGGCCTTAAGCACTATTGTGTATCACTCATTACGTTAGCTTTCCTGTATCTATCTCAATATAATTGGAATTTTGGATGTGTATTATAAATTTCCTTTTCTTCTGAATCATAATGGCTAGATTAGGACTTGCTCAAGATTCATGACTTTCCTAGTCCTGTGCAATATATTGTTTGAACAGATTTTGTTTTGAGAGGAAGCAATGTTCTCAGACATTCATTAATATTTAAATATACTTTTACTGATTAAAAAGGCTACTAGTAGTTTTTAATATATCTATGAATATTTGAATAAAGTTGTTTTACATGTAGACAGTTATAATAAATAAAATAAGTCCATTAAAAATAAAAATATCATTTACAGATTGGTTTACTAAGCAAAATTGATCTTCTACAAACAATAGACAGAATTTTCCTGTACAATATACTTAAATATTTGAAGAGGTAGTAATGTGCTAGGTGTAAGAGGTTCAATTACTATGGACTTAATTTATTAATTTTAATTAATGAAATGCAAATTCAATTACTTTACCAAATTAGAGAAGACTCTTTGATAGCTACATGTGTTGATGCCAGTTGACTTGCTGTCTTGAGCCCCTGTAAAGTTGGTGACCTTAGTGTGAGCAAGCATTTGGACGTTTGTCTGTGCTATGTGATTTTTCTTGTTGAGATATGTTTAATGTAAACAGTAGTAATTTTCTCCTTAAGTAATTATTAGAACTTGGAATTTTTAAAACCATCTTACCCTGAATACCTTTTCATACTTCCTAAAAAACACTAGCAAAAGCCTTCTTTGTGTTTTAGTGCAAAGACATTTGCAAAAAAAAAAAAAATACTATTTAGTCACTCAGAAGTACTGTGAAGGTAAACTGCTTCTTGGGATTTCAATCAGCATTTGATTTAATGTTGACTATTTAATCATATTATAAACTTTTTCAGCAGGCCTGCATAATTGCCTTGCTTGCAGAAATGAATAAATAGCTTACATTGCAAGTCAGGTTCCTTAAGAAGTCTATTACATTCCTAGGATATCAAAGATTTGTCAGCATTTCCATTATCAACTCCATACTCTGGAGTTGATAGCTTACTGTAAAATTTTGCTCAGGGTTTAAAATTAACATTTAATATTTTGTCCAAGGAATAAGCCCAGTCATGCCCCAGGAAGGAAGGTGGGGTTCTTGGACTATGCAATTCAAATTAGCAAAATGGTTATTTCTGGAAATATGCCCATTTAGTGTCTACTTCCTGCAAAGTATAGAATATGTATATCATGCTTAAGTATTCTTGAACACCTCAACAAAAATGGTGTACCACTCAGTTTGCTGGTGAGGAAAGTAATACTCCAGGGAATGAATGAAGACATTTTAAAATTCACTTATATAGACATAAAGTTGAAATCAAGGAAAATGTAGAATACCATGAGCTTCACACTACAGATTGCTGATGAAACATAACTGGCTGGGCAGGGTAAGAGAGAAAATGAGAGTGGAAAGAGAGCTAGCTATAAAGGCCAGGATGGAGAGGACTGAGGTATGCTGACTCCCCGACAGGCTTCAAACTAGCAGTTCAGGAGAATTGCTACCCCATAACTGTTTCTGTACCCCATAACTGGACAAATCTGGGCAAACCAGTTACTCAAAAACCACAGGTCTCAAGCTGCCAGTCAAAGCTGTCCTGCCATCTGGCCTAAGGCAAGAGCAGTGAGTGAGTCAGCAACAGTTTCCAGGCTTCCCCAGCAACAGTTTCAGTCCCCCAACCCCACCACTTCTTCTGGGATGTCCTCAAGAGCCCTAGTCAATCCAAAAGACCACCATACCTCCAGGGATGGAGCCAATCAATCAAGATAAAGGTCATCCACCATTCCCAGTAATTTCCTTAAAATGCTTTAAATTGGACCTTGGGTTCATCTGGTAAGTTCCTGAAAAATTAGGTTTCAGAAGAATCATCTGGGTGTATCCATCTCCATAACCTTATAAATGCACACTCTGGACTTCTGTGGAATAAAGGACTTTTTACTTTTCCATAGGATTTAAGTCTAGGGTATCATTCTTCAGGGAATCAAGGACACACATGGTCTTCATCATTCAACAGCCAACTGACTTTGCCTCAGTTGCTACAGGCAGAATCTCATTCCATAACCAATTATAGCTCCCATGGATATTTTTTTTTTTGCTGTGAATTTAGAAGAGAAAAATTACACTAATAAATCAGTATTAGAAGAAGACATTTCACTCATTTGACAGCCTGCCTTGTTTCTGTAACAAACAATGATTTGATTAGAGAAAATGAAATTTGGAAATAGTCACTTCGATAAAAAACACTAACTAATTGGTGTGGGTGTTTTTTATTAAAATGAAGTTCACAATAGTTACAATTCACCAACTTAAATAACAATCATCTCCCACGTATGTTCTTTATAACTTTTTTAGAAAAGACTCTGTAAATACATCTCACCAAGAAAGTTTAGGCACCTGACATCTAGACTAATATGACAGATCCCATCGCTCAGCATGTTGGAAATTTATTTCTACTTACAGATCCATCTCTGCTAGTTCTGTGAATAAGTGCTGAATGGTGTTGATAGCTCTGCTAATTCTGTGGCATACTGACTTTGGGCATAAAAGTAAATTTTAGAGCAAAGAAAAAAATTTTAAAATATAAAGTCATCTGATTTTATTTTTATTAGTTCCTGAAAAAATAGGTTTCAGAAGAATTAGGTTTAATAGTGGTATTTTTCAAAATAACTTGTTTTATTGTTTCACTGGTCTCCTTCCTCCCCATTGCTTCTCACTGCCCTGGCCACTTTCCATTGCTTCCTTTCCATTGACATGCCAATTTTTTGACCATTCTCACTTTCAAAAAATAATTGGTTGGCTTTCTGTTAACTTCCTGTGTTTCCAAGAATGGCCATCATCACTATCATCACTGGCTTTTATAAGGCATATGACACATAAGGAGCACATTATCCTCAGAACACTAAAGCAGAGAATAACCTTTGTTTGTTTGTTTCATTGGGTTAAATATCTTTTTTCTTTCCACTTTTTATTAGATATTTTCTTTATTTACATTCCAAATGATATCCCCTTTCCCGGTTTCTCCTCTGAAAAAAATTCTATTCCCTCCCCTTCTCCCTGCTCACCAATCCACCCTCTCCCACTTCCTGGCCCTGGCATTCCCCTATACTGGGTCATAGAACTTCCACTCACTGATAAGTGGATATTAGCCCAGAAGCTCAGAATACCCAAGGTACAATCCACAAACCACAAGAAACTTAAGAAGGAAGACCAAAGTGTGGATTCTTTGATACTTCTTAGAAGGGAAAACAAAATACCCATGCAAGGAGTTGCAGAAACAAAGCATGGAGCAGAGACTGAAGGAAAGAATCCAGAGATTGCTCGACCTGGGAATCCTTCCCATATTCTATCACCAAACTCATACACTATTGTGGATGCCAGCAAGTGCTGGCTGACAGGAGCCTGTTATAGCTGTCTCCTGAGAGGCTCTGCCAGAGACAAACCTTTATATACTGTTTGGTCGACGTACTTTATTGTGATGGCTGGGGAGGGAACAATGCAAATTGCTGTGAAGTAAGAAGTGAAAACTGGGAACCAAAAGCAAGAATTCTCCAACTATCCATAACCAAATCCTTCTCAACTGCATATCTGTTTCCCATGCAGACTCCTGGATGTTTTAAACCTATTAAAAGGCAAAGTCATCACATATTTCATTGGCATGATATAAGGATAACTGAGTCTCAATTATGCTGTCACTGATTTTATGTAAGGGGAATGCTGATTTTTCAATCTTTGAATGAAATAATTCATTAACATGATTATAATTGTTCGGATAATATGAAAATAGAAAGAGTAATCTTGACTGGCCTGGCCTTGAGTACTGAAAACTCCAAATAATTGATCAGTAGATGAAAAACAATGCATAAACAATCACACACACACACACACACACACACACACACACACACACCTTGACATGTCTTCCAGCTCCTACAGCAGGATCATTTTATTTCCTGCAGGGGAGGTTCAAAAGCATGGGGCAGCATAGGAGACGACTTTTGTCATAGAACAGTAACCCTCCAGTAACAAATATCAGAGAAGGACCTCTGTCCCTCTTGACCAGCAAGTTTAAGTATATCCTGAGGTTAATCATTCCAACCCAGATAATTAACTAGATGCATTTCTGGTTTTTGATGTGCTGTGTCATCTTCTGTTTTGTCTTCTTAACACACTAACAACATAAAAGTGTACAGACCTATGCATCTATTTCTGATACCCATCATATTAACAACTACTTTGTTAATTTTCATAATCCTATTAAGTGTTAAGGGTACACCAGAGAGATTGATGGATTTATTAGAAAGTCTTGGGGCTGTTATTATTATTATTATTATTATTATTATTATTATTATTATTATTATTATTATATCTCTAATTCTGGACCTTTGCCAGGACTACCTGTGTCCTGGTTTCTGGTTGAGCTGTGTCTGTACTTGTCAGTATCTGTGCATACCTTATCAATATTCCTCCTGTGAGAGACATTTGCCCAGATTGAGAAGTGTAGAAGATGAGAATCTGGGATCTGAGACCTCACATTATTGAAGAATTGTGTGTTGGATCTTTCAATGAGAGAGAAGATTTTGGAAACCTTTGAGAAGTGAGGACAATATATAATTTCAAGAAAAATGCCATGGACCTGCGTAAAAATCTTCTTATAATGTGAATTCTCAGCTGTTTGCTTTGGGTGGCATTAAATTCTTACATGGCATTAATGTAAGGAATATAAGGTATGGAAGAGGGCACCAAAGAATATGACTTGTCTACTATGCCTATGAGGGAAATTCTGTTACAGACACATTAAAATGGCATAAAACACATGAAGAGTCTATCTCAAATTTCAGGTAATTACCTTTCTAAAGAGTACCATGATCTTACTCTATGAGTGACCTCTTTTTACACATGTGTTCACATAACAAGCTGGGCACTCAAACTTTCCCTAAAAGGCAATCATACCTGAAAGTCGACATAAACCTCTATCCACTCAGACAAGAACACTGAGGAGAGTAATCAACGAGGACTAGCAGATAGACTCATTCAGTCACACAAATATGATTTAACAAAATATTATAGCTCAAGGTGTAAGGGGAAAACCTAAGCTTGCATATGATAGACCAATAGGTGTTCACTTCTATGCATTCAAGAAGCAGAAGATGCCAGCTCATGAAACTGATATCTCCAAAAGGTAATAAAACAAATAAATATATAGAAATAAAAACATACAAGAGAAAATAACAACAAAACTTGGCTACTAAATACTTAAGAAGAGCCTCCCAAATCCATAACCTTTGGATAGTAATTCTTCTACTTTCATGCTACTATTGCTAAAAGTCATCCAAATTTTAAATGTCTCTAAAGGATATACCTTAGGTAAAGGATACAAAAGTATCATTTAAGAGCAACAAACCTTCACCCACAACCCTAAAGCTCTCTACTATTGATAACTATTTGCAAATGAAAAGTTACTTTTCAACAATGGAGTCTCATTGTGGTATGGACCACTAGCAAAAGGATGTCCCATGGGCAGCAATTGATAGACAATACAAAACAAACTTAATGGCAGCTTCAGAGGTTTTTTATCTTATAAAGCATGTGTGTCTCTACATCTGTCTGTGTTTCTTATATTTTCTTAGCTCTTTATGTTCATTTGTTTGCCCTATTCTGGTTTGTTTGTTTTCATTTTATCTTAGCTTAATTTATCACCATTATTTAGATACCTGAGCTACAGGAAGAGTATGGATCTGGTGGGGAGGAACTCAGAGAAGCATAATCCAAATATATTGCCTGAAAAATATATCTATTTTTTAATAAAAGAAGAATAGAACACAAGCAAACAACAAACCACCTGAGTGCTGAGGCACCTTAAAAGAGAAGAGGGTTATTTTGGCTCAGAGTTTAGGGAGGACAGACTGTGGTTCAGAACCTTGGTGTATAGGATCTCATGTGACATAGGCTAGGAGAGCAGGGAGAGTGGGCCAGAGTCCCCCACTAATGGCCTTTGTTTGACAACTAGGTCCTTCATCCTGCCATGTCTGAAAATCGAACCACACTAGGGCACCAATTGTTAAAATATATGAACATGGGGGATGGAATTCATTTAATAGTTAACACATAATAAGTAAAGAATATACTTGTCAAAATCTTGTTAAAGATAAAAGAGAACATATTTCTAAAAAACCAACTGTTTCTAATGAGATTTCACTTTTTAACAATGAAGTTAATTTGGTGAAATGATTTTGGGTAACGTTTATTGGTTATACGATGTTTGTTGTAGTTGTTTGCTTTTCTGAGACAGACCCATTCTATTCTGCTGGGGATGACTTGGAATTCACTAGGCAGAGCAGACTTGCTTTGAATTTCTGATAATCCTCCTGCCTCTGTCTCCTATTTCAGAGAACAGATATTCTAGATCTGCTTTTGCCACATCCAGTTCCTCTTTTGCCATTGTTCAGATAATAAATGTATTCATTCTTTTTCATGCAATTTTTCAATCACACTGGAAAAACAAAGCGGGAAGAAAGTAATGAAAAAAATCCAGTGAATCCACTGCCTTTGTTTTATCTCTCTGACATCAGCTTATCCAAGTCTTTGAATTCCATGACTAATTACTTGAGAAATCTGCTCACTTCTCTCCTGCTCCTCACTCCTTCCCCAGAACCATTATCTCTTTCTAAAGTAATTGTTCTTTAACTTATACCCCTTACTTACCCTCCTCCTCGTATAATGCTTGACTTTGAAATCAGATCTTTATAAAGTGTATTTTCTTCTGTCAGCTCCATGATTAAGTTTTCAATGCCTCAGCATTACTTTGTGGCTAATAACCTTCCTTAACATTGTTTACAAGATCTTCTGTGGTCAGTAAATTGCTTGTCTTATCAGGCTTACTTTGCAGGCAAAACACCTAACATTCAGGGCTCTAATAGAGCCTGACTCTTACACTCATGTAGAGATCTGTATCTGAATATCCTTTGCTTAAAGCTTCTTTTGCATTTGTTAGAAAGCACCTCTTAAAGTTTTAATTCTATTTGTCCTGTATATGTTGAGAAGTTGGTAAGCCTCAGGCTTCGATTGCCCTCCTGCAAAGTCTCTTAATCTTTGTATTTACCAGCAAATGCCATACTATCTCAGTGTCATTCCTGCTATGCCCCTCTCTTCTTCCTTGAGTAGAAATTAATACTATTTCATGTGAATATTGAGTGTATTTGCTCTGTGACTGTGACGTACTACTTTGTTCTAATAACCACAGCAAGTAGAGTTACACAAGGACAACTATGTGGCACTGATAAAAGAAACAGCAAAGAGGTAAATGAGAAAAGAAGTTAAGATTTTGTTTGTTGTTTTTTTGTAATTACAATTTTCTCCTTTCCTTTTTCTCCCTCCAAACCCTGTCCACCCTTCCCTCAAATTTTTAGCCTCTTTTATTCACAACATAAATATATTTAGGCTATACATATTCATCAACACAACCTGAGGAATCAGTATAACATTGCATTTATGTTTTCAAGACTGGTTGTTTTGAGGTGGATAACCAATTGGTGTGTTCTTTTCTGGGGAAGACAGGAGGCAAATAATACTCCTACCAACTTAGGTTGGTAGTGAACCACGCCAATGGCCGGCATGGCATTATACAACTACAGGTGACATAGATACATGAATACCTTGGCAGTAACCAACAGCTCTTTAATTGGACTTAAGTCATGCTAAATGAGATTTATATTTAATTAAATCCTAAACTAGGACTAAAATTTGCTCTGTTTATGTTACACTTCCTCATTTAAACTTTGCTTTGTCTTGAAGTAGCTCAACACATGTCTATTTACCTAGGAAAATAGACAAATTCGAAACAAGTACCCTGACTACTCTGAAAGGACATCTGCTCTCTGATAATTAAATAAATACACACATTAGTTTAGCAGTTGATAGTCATAAAACTCTATATTAAGCTTATCAATTAAAGAACATATTAAAGATGAAGTATATATGATTTCTAAGAAAAGTTAATTGTTAATAACTTTATAATATAGAAATGAAGAACGAGTCAATGGTGATGTTTGAGTTATCAGAACCTACCTAATTTTATTCACATAGCACAATAAATTTGAAGTGACATTTGTTTTAAAGATCCTTCACTAATAGAAGAAAATAGATAATTGTAGTATAACTTAAAAAATTACTTGAAAAGAATTAATTGATTTATTCAAGAGAAGCTTATTTATAAACAATTAAGAGTTTATTATGTAGTAAATAAGTCAAGTTTTAGCAATCATAATTCACATCATAATGATGTTCATATCATAATGATATTATAACTCATATATCAGTAAATTTGATAAGATATTGTAGAAGATTTAATAAATTCAGTTATTCTTAGGTTTGGAATTTAGATCACTTAGTAGAGTATATGCCTGTACAAACCCCGGTTTATATAAATCCTAATTTCCAGCACAATATCAAACCAAGCAGTGTGGTATGTGCCTATACAGGAAGATTAAGCATTCACGATCATGATTAGCTATGTATGAAACTGGAGGATAGCTCACACCTTCATGACAGTGCTTATTAAATTTAGAGGCAAAGATACACAATGATGCTAAAACTCTGATGCAAATTATCAAAACACTCTTAAATAAACTATCGAGACATAAATACAAACTCATATATATGAATTACTTTTAAGTTATTTATATTATATCAATTTTAAAATTAATTTTAAAAGACATATATACAAATTTTATAAGCGAGACAAAAGTATTCTACTTTGAAATACAGGTGAAAAATGTCTCCAACAGTTCTCAGTGATGCTGGATTTGTACACGAATGTAAGGGGAGTAAGGTAAAGTTACTATTACTTGTCCCTTTCCATGGTCTCACCTTTACCTGCCCTCCTACCCCCTGTACTGAAATGACCTTCTGTATTTGTTTTGACAAAGTAATCTGAGTTACAGGTACCTTTTGCAGCACATATATTAGTGTCTTAGAGAACATAGGAAGTCACCATTTTCAAAAATTGAATATTCCAGCACATTTATCATGGTGTGGAGAAGAATGCTTCTATAGAAGGCAGAAATTGTTCTTTCCTACATGTAATTGGAAAGTCCAGTTACACTCAGGAAGGAAGGAGAGAAGCAATAAGGGGAAAGAGAGGTATAAGTCAATTGTAAGTACTAGAAAGGATGCAAAATTATTATTTATATTTTATGTACAGTTCAGTTTTAATTCTATGAGCTAAAAAGTATTTGATCTACTATGCTTACTGAAACAGACACTTATATGGCCAGTGTATAAAGCTTTGAATTTCTTTGATAACAAGAAAAGCTACCATTTACCCAATCTTAGGCATGGGTTACACTTTACTGAGTTGTGGACCATTCCATAGATCAAACCCAGATATCACAGGCTACCGTCAAAGCTCTTGGTTACTTTTCATAACCTGGTGGTGAGACTCAACTGCTAAAAATACTACTTACTTATGTCCTTGGCTAGAAAGAAGTGAAGATGTTTCCCAGCTGTTAGCTTTTGCCCTACTGACTAGCATTCACGGTGCTGAAAGGTATTTTGCACACTACCAGAAGGAAAATAAAAATTTGTTTCACCCAGGTATAAATTCTGTGACTATCCAGGGGGACATGCTTGCAAGAAATACTGGTGCAAGAGTGGCATATACATTATTGGAATAATCAATTTATTATTATTATTATTATTATTATTATTATTATTATTATTATTATTTATCACTTCTATTATTAAATTTAAGCCAACTCTTTGAGCTTGAACTCAAACACGTCATTGCTAAAGTTAGCTAATTACCTGGAAGATAACTAGATAGATGGGCCTAGTAAAAAAAATCTAATATTATTCTGCTAAAGGAACATAACAATAAAATGACTCTTAATTGATCTCTCCATAGGGCATAGTGTTTCTCATTCCTCATCAAAGAAGATTCTCCTTGTGGTAGGTGGTAAATAATAAAGAGAGCCAGGACTGGATATAGTCCAGAGAATGTGACACTTTGGAGCACTCAGCTCTACATAAAAAGTATTTATCAAAACTCTCCTCTCAAGGGTGAGAATTCTTCTTTTATCTACGATAAAGATGTCTCTGTCCATTCAAAAATTTTATATAATGCCCATCCACTTCATTAAAAAAGTAAAACTCTTTACTTTTAAAAATGTTTAAATAGATATGCTTGTCTGTTTTTTAAAAAGCCAAAATAACAAAAAGAAAAAACAGTCAGAAACTCAAAAATGACAGAAAATTTGTAATTTTTAATGATAAGCAGTCAAAGTTTAATTTAAGATGTAATACAAATTTGTATTTCAAATACAAACATTTGCTGATAGTCTAGTGTTTTATATGGGACTATAAAGCTCCAATAAACATAATGTCACAGCTGGTAGGAAAAAACTTAATTAGAACACTTATTCCACTGTTTTCGTCCTCTTTTTCTCCCTTTCATTTTCCCTGCTTTGTCCATTTTATCTGCTCAGAAAAATAAGCTGAGAGCTTACACGTACAAAGAAGAGATAAGGTCTTTTCTCAAGAGCTTTTGTCAAAGGCAGATTCAAACTAAATATCCTAACAAAAGATATGTGAACAGTAAGCCAAAATGTGGTAACAAACAAGTAATGGGCTACAAGAAAAGTAAATCAATAATTGCAACCCAGATCTCTGAAAATTATACTGTCCCTGATCCAACCAGGACATGATTTTTGCTGGAGTATTTTGTGTGTATTATGAGCTCTCTGGTGAGAACAGACTGTAGAGGACATTTTAGGGGGAGGAAGAGAGCAACAGGAAGAGGAGTTTGATTCATGTTCAGCATCTCAAGTGGAGGGTAGAGTGCAAGCATTGAATAATGAAACAAAGAAGAGATATTCAGCATGCCAGGAAGGTTACTGTTAGAGAGCTGTTAGAATTATTTAAAAAGGTTAGGCTATGAATAAACATGCTTCATCAAGGTCTCTTACACATGCAAAAAGAGATGTTAATGAATAATAAAAGAGTAATGGAGACTGGTGAAGAAATTAATGTTAATCTTATCCAAAGCAGATACAAATTAATATTGGAGCAACATTTTTGTAATCACTTCTCAAGGCAAGAATTCAATTAATGTGACTATATCAATATTTCAAATCTTAGTCCCTTGAAAGTGTACTTGTCTTTCTTCCTAAAAGCTTGCATCCCTTGGTAGAGGGCTTGGCTCCTTTATGCAGCACTTGTAGAAAATTTTAAATTGTGTGGATAGGAGAAATTGGAAGCCTTTTTACAAACCACAGTGCTATGATACATAATGGCCTTAGGGCATGTTTCAGTTAGGAAGTTCAGTGTAGAGAAGAATAATTACTCTTCAGAAAGTAGATATGTAAGCCCAAAATAGTATGCCTTGCTTCATTATTTTATTTGCAATTTTAAACACACACATACACACAACACACACACGCACACACACACACACACAAAGACAGACACATGCACACATGATATGGAAAAGGAGCAAACACATTCTCTTGTTCATGTTTTCAGTCATAATTTATATACATATATGTGATAATATTAGATAAAATCATATCGAATAAATCAGCTCAGGATAACATCCTAACACTACCAATATAAAAATGAGTAAATTACTGAAAATCAAAGTTGGAAGAGATTTCTGAGTTTAAGCTAAATTTTATACTTTGTGGTGTTTTGCTTTGATGATAAGCCAAGAAATGTGAATATTTTCCTAGGGATTTTATCCCAGTGGAAATTTATTTTATCTGTCCCTTTTCTTTTGCTGCTAGTCACTAGATACTTTTCACATAGTGAGCAACTTTTCTTGTTTGGCATATAATATAAATGCCTGTCATAGTTTGTTTAAGGTGTCAGAGACTTAGAAAAAGTTTATGAAACTAAATGGACTCCTTGAATAAGTATTTTACAGCTGAGCAGGATGTGTTGTTTATATTGTAATGCCCTGACAAGTTTGTATAATAAGAGGTTCTAACTTCACCATACTGTGATAGATTGGACTTGTTTGATGCATGGCTCTGTAGGAAAAAAAAAAAAAAAAGAAGAAGAAGAAGAAAAGCTGGTGACTGGAAAAAAAGAAAAGACAATCCAAAAGCAAGTCACCCTATTAAAATAACTGTCTAGACAATCTAACTTCTGTACTTTTAATAGACAATGTATCATTCCTATAATGAAAGAAACATGAAACAGTTTCCATACTGAACAAGATCCCTGAGATTCTGGGATTTGCCTCATTATATAAGGTTTCCCTGTCACTGGGAGGATGCCTTTTCTCATCTGAGCTTCTCACTGGAATGGTGAATTTTCTGTCAACAGCTTTAGCCCGCATAACCCAGCATATCACAGAAAAGGGATATACTGGAGATAAGATTACTTTTTCCATTTATGTAGAAAATTATACCCAGTATTCCTGCAGAAAAATGGATTATTCTGCAATGTGGATAGCATTCTGTGCACTCATTAAACAGGCAGGCTACAATTTTACTTTATTTTATTTTTAAAGGAGGTGGACATGGCAAGAAAGACAATCTAAGATTCCATGCTGTTAAATTCACCAGGGGGAAGAATTACCACTTGTGTATTCTTCTCGGATACCTTTGATAACTAGCAGCCCAATACTGCACTGATAGCTGCCGCTGACCAGGAATCCTATCACCTGCCTTAATAATTTTGACTGAAGGCAGGTTAATACGATGGAAAAAGTGAACTTTTTCAAGTTCATTGAAGTTCAGTTATGAACTGACAAGCCAAGAATTTTCTGAGGAAGGATATTACCGAGGTGTATGATCCTCCATTAATTTCTCCTGCTTCTCTGGGCTCTGATTGACACATTATCCTTGGGATTGCTTAAACATCATAGTAGCAATTTCTTCTAGTCCTTTAATATCCCCTACTCAATCATCATCATAGTCATTATTATCAACATCATTGTTTGCTAAACATGCCGATGTATCTAAATCAATAAACTTGCTAGCCAAAGCAATTTTGTACATGTTTAATGTTTATTTTACTACATAGGCACATGTGCATGTATGCGTGTGCGCGCGCATACACACACACACACACACATGCACACACATACACACACACAAACAGAGTAACAGAGAGAAGGATTAATTTTCTCTCTGGAAACACAACAAATAAATGAAAGAAGATTCAACCCCTTGTGCTTTGTGTGATTGTTTGAATTGGAATAAAGCTTCTGCAGGTCAACATAGTAAAAGAAGAAATGGGGCAAAATTAACAACACAAGTGTAGTTTGATGAGCAAAAGGGCACTAGAAATTTATTGGAATAGTCAAGGAATTAGCTGGAAAAGAGGATGTAGTGTCTGAAGAAATTAGCACTATTATTGGAAACATCCAGCTTTTTATTGAAACATAGTAAGGGTAACTTAGGAGAAACACCTGCTCATCTAAGCTTCCAATTTGTAAATGCAGAGTCCTCTTTTTTCTGGAAAAAGAAAAAGAATAAGAAAAGCAATACAGAAGCTATTGCTAATTTGGTCCATGTGGGATATGGGCCCATCTCTAGTGAGCAGCCAAACTTGCCAGAGCTATCCATGTGGTACTGAATTTAGAGTCATGAAAGGCAGAAGAGTCATTTGTTAATGAATTTTTCCTAGGGGTTGGGGGTGGGGTGCAGGAAATCTCCGAGGACAGGAAACCTGTGCCAGGGTGTCCTTGAGAGGGGGCCTTGAGAGCTTATTTTGTGAAATTATGAGAATGAAACATGTATTCTCAGGGAGCACCCAAGATCTTGTAGATGCCAGAACCATCAGATGTCTGCAAAGTGGAGAGGTACAATGAGTGGAAAGAGACTAAGATGAAATCTTTGTGGTAGTTATCAAAGCTGGAGGGACTGAGGCAGCTGAACCACTTGAAAAGAATGTTTCAAACATTAGGCAGGACTTGGTATTCGTCTTGTTTGGGTAAAGTATTTCCTGATTGTGTCCTCATTTTTCCATTAATGGAATAGAAATGCAAATTCTATGCTATTGTATACTAGACACATAAAGTTTCCTTTTCTATTTTATAATAGCAGTTGAGAGATTCTCTTGTGTCTTGGAAGAGATTTTGGAGTTTGAATTTTTTAAACAGTTTTCAATTTAAACTCTTAATGACAGGAGAATGTTTCAAATTGTAATAAATATACGTTATATAATGAAATTCCCATGAGCCTCTGTGAACTAGGGATTTGAATGTGTTTGTTTGAATGAGACATGTCTCCCAGAGGCTCATGTATTTCAATACCTGGTACCCAGGTGACACTGTATTGGGGGTTTAAGGAGTTTTAGAAGATAGAGCAGTGCTAGAGGAAATGTGACAGTGAGAGGGAGATTTAGGAGTGTGTAGGCTCAAGCTACTTCAGTTTGCTCTCACAGACTCCTATCAGGCAAGTTGTAATCTCTCAGTTTTCTACTTGCTTCCAATCTGGAACCACGAAGTCAAAATAAGCTCTGTTCCATAAGTCAGTTTTCATTATGTTTTCTTTTCATAACAACAATAAAACATAAACAATACTGCTTCCTAAATGTTCATTCCAGATACATCTTTAAAGATAGACATCTGTGAAACATGTCTGCTTTTCTGTCCATGTTAATTAAAATTTATTACTTTTCACATAGTAGCATACTTTTTGTTAGCCTTTGATAAAAGTGCAAAACTCAAGTGGTGATAGAGAAACTTACAAATATAGATAATCACATTAATTTTTGTACAGGAATTGGACTAAATATCCAGGTGTGAGATACATGTAGCTAAATTAATTTATCTTGATAACATCTTATAATATAAGACTGTCCCTCTCTCATCCCCTCCCCTTCTCCTCGGAGTAGGTGGAGGCTATCCCTTGGGTTTCCCTGACCCTGGAACATCAAATCTCTGAAGGACTAAGAGCATCGTCTCCAAATGAGGCCAGACAAGGCAGCCCAATTAGGAGAACTGGATTCACAGATAGGCATCAGCCCCTCCTCCAGTTGTTGGTAGACCCAAATGAAGACTGAGCTGCTCATCTGCTACAAATGTGTGCGAAGCCTGGGTCTAGCCCATCCTCTTTGGTTGATGGACCAGTCTCTGAGAGCCCCCAAGGGTCCAGGTTACTTGATGCAGTTTGTCTTCCTGTGGTGTTCATATTCCAGCCAAGGACCACAATCCTTCCCCCAACTCTTCCATAAGTCTCACTGAGTCACGTACTGAGTGTCTAATGTTTGGCTGTGGGACTCTGCATCTTCTTCAGTCAGGTGCCGTGTGGAGACTCAGAGGACAGTTATGCTAGGCTCCTGTCTGCAAGCATAACTGAGTATCATTAATAGTGTCAGGACTTGGTGCTTGCTCTTGGGATGGGTCTCAAGTCAGAACAGTTATTGGTTGGCCATTCCAACAGTCTTGTTCTTTGTCCCTGAATTTCTTGCACACAGGACAAATTTTGAGTCCAAAATTTTGTAGGTGTGTTGGTGTTCTTATCCCTCCACTGGGGATCTTGTCTGATGCAGGTGGTAACCACCTAAGAATCCATATTCCCACTGCTACGAGTCTCGACTAATTTCACATTCTTAAACTTCACATCTTATGATACCTTTCTATAACTCACTTCAACAGTTTCTATGGTTCAAAACTCCTAACCTTTCTCTACATGAAGATTTTTTCTACCAACTTAAATATGACAGATTAAGAAAATTTATCCCCACCCTATTTCACCTAATTATCCCCCTGAGTATAAGCTGCTTTTTTCATGGTTTATTATTATTCATGTTTTTTTGAATATAAGATTCATGGGCACACATTATAATTTAGAATTTAATTCTTCATTGTAGAAGGTATATTCACTAAAAATTACTTGATAATGAGTGAAGGTTTACCTTCCATTTGGGTCAGTACTAGATATTTTTTTCATGATAACATAGCTCTTAATTTCTATTTCTATACATTGAAGGTTATTTTTCATTTATTTCTGTATTTCATAATAGATGTTTTGTCAGTTCTTTAAAATTCTGTAAAAAAATCTTTCTGACATCTGTTACAGAATATACAGTAAATGGTATTCTGAAGTGTAAATTTGATTTGTTTTGCATAGTACACACAAGATTAATAGAAATACAATGCAGGGTGCACTGTACTAAAAATTCTAAAAAATAGATTTATAAAGAACATAAAATGTAAAGTAAAGCTAACAAAACTTCCCTTATCTATCATATTGTGGTTATAAATACAACATCCCAGAATGCTGCATTTAAACAAGTATGTGCTGAAAAACTAGCCCAATACCCAGGCTGCTTCTCTGAAAAATACAGCCCAAGATGGCTGTTTAGAATGGTTATCAGATAAGAAGAGAGAGTTAACATTTTTGAGAGGAGAATTTCAAACTTTCTACTTCAAGATTGTTAAGGCACTGATTACACAAACATTACAGGATCAATCGCTGTGGAAGAAATTGCTATGCACTTCATATTAAAATAATCCCAGGAGTATTTCTCTCTTGCTGTCTCTCTCTGTATCTCTGTCTCTTTCTCTCTGTCTCTCTCTGCCTCTCTCTGTCTGTCTGTCTGTCTCTGTCTCTGTCTCTCTCTGTCTCTCTCTGTCTCTCTCTGTCTCTCTCTGTCTCTCTCTCTCTCTCTCTCTCTCTCTCTCTGCAATTCAGTGACATTTATATATCCAAATGATAAATAAACATAACTTAAAAGAGGATGTGTGGAATACTGAGCAAGTAGACATATTTGAAGAACATCAATAAAACTTTTTATAAGTCTTTCTAAGTAAGAGTTCCATTCTGGTTTCAATATTCCATATTAATTGTACAGAAAATTGTAATTGAGTGTCTGATATCATGAAGTTTGTCCCAAGCATTTACCTGTAGAAAGTCTGCAAGAATTTTCTTTATTAAAATGGTGTACATTTTATTTCCAAAATGTAAGACTATAATAATGTTTTGTTTTGTTTTGTTGTTGTTGTTTTGTTCTTTTCTTTTTCCTTTTTTTTTTTTTTTTTTTTTTTTTTTTTTTTTTTTCTGTGACAGGGTTTCTCTGTGTAGCCCTGGCTGTCCTGGAACTCACTCTGTAGATCAGGCTGTCCTCAAACTCAGAAATCTGCCTGCCTCAGCCTCCCAGGTGCTGGGATTGAAGGCATGTATAACCACTGCTGATCCCTTACAGCTGTTGACATAAAAGAGCTTCACTTAAAATCTGCTTCATAAGGCGCCCCACCGAGCATAAGAACACTGTCCTAAATTCAGTTTGACAACAATTATTAAATATTTTCTTCCCCAAACATCAAAGAGTGGAATTTCTCAAAGATGCAGATACTCTTTTTTAAAAACGGTACATTTTACCAGACTGAGTAAGGCTTACATAGATTGGGTTATCAAAGAGTAATGACTATCACATTGGAAAATTATGTATAATAAAGAGTCTGTTTTAGTTGAAATGCTGGGCAGCCAACTTTCCAAAAGACCTTAAATAATGCTGAATGGAAAATGTTCTAGGTTCTTAAAATAATATTTTCATTATTTCAACGGAGATATTACAGAAGATAATGGAATTAGTCTCTGACTCAAGTGAGTAGTGGGCCTTGTTTTTGTTGCTTTGTAGAAGTTGTTTCAATGCTCTAAACTATAATGCTGAATAGAAATATTTGGTATTTTATTTATGTTCATTTTATAATACATGAAAGGGATTCAGGGCTTTGAATAGATATGTATGAAAATTGTTTTTGGAGTGAGGGTTCCTGATCACTTGAAACATTCTATAAAGAGAAGTGTTTTAATTTGGAATGTTGTATATTGCAAGATTTCACTGCTTTGTTTTTTGAACAAATGTGCAAATTTGACTTATAACCAAAGCCACCATCCACTCAATAACAACACTTTCAACAAAAAAATTCTGCATATTTTTCCAAGACAACCCTGACAATCCTGATATTGTGGTGAGTGTATAAATAGACTTTCTGTGAAGCCGTTCTTCAAACACAAACGCGGTCATCATCTTTTCTTTCCTTTGGAGCATCTGTACTTTCTTAGCAGCAGGAGAAAGTCTTGTATCACTGTTTTGGTCAACCCTTCACATGGTCTTCCAACAGCAGAGAGGTGATTTATCACTGTCAGCAATCTTTACTTTTCAGATGAGTATTCCAGAAGGGGAAATGGAAATATGTAAACGTCTTGAGCAGGTGTAGTCAGTGAGTGCATTCCAAATACATTACCTGTTGCTCTTCTGCACTCTGCTGCTCAAGCTGCCCATGTTCTCTCCTTTCATACCACTTTCTATACTGAGTTGATTTATCTAGCAATCAAGAACAGTTCACCTTTGTTCCTACTTTGCTTTTGGAGTCTGGGAAAATTAAAACATGTAGATAGATGACATTTAAACACACATTTTTTAGGGGTATATTATTTTTTACAAATAAACTTTAAAACTCTGTTATAGTTAAGAGACTGGTCTGCTTAGAGCACAGAAATAACTTCTAAAAAGTGGTCACAGGGGCTGGGGAGAGATGGCTCAGCATTCTTGAGTTCTTACTGTTCTTTCAGTGGCCCAAGAGTCAATTCACAGTACTACATAGTAATTCAAAAATAGCTGCAGGCCCAGTTCCAGTGTATCTGATACCCTCTTCTTGCCTCCAGAGGTGCCTCCAAGTCTTGGTGCACATAAACTCAAGCAATGAAGCATATATACACACATGAAAAGCAAATAAAGAAAAAATAAATTTAATGTAGAAATTCTGAAATTATTTATTTAATTAAACATGTAATAGTACGAATTTGCCCAGCAGATCAACACTGTCTCAAGAATTTTGTCTTCTCATGTGTAAATGACTAATTCTATTAACTTTATGCCAGATATGATCTCAAAGTCAAGCAGCAGCTTAAGCAGGTAAAGCTACGAAACCTCAAGAAAAGTCAATGACTTTTGCAAGATCAGATAACTAAGTGAGAGGAAGTGTAAAAGTGTTGCCCTGCATGCTCTTAATGTGTTTTAAATTCTTAACCACACAATAAGTTGCAGAGGTAAGAACCTGTAAGTGAAGACAATGAAGCTCCCATGTCACTCAAATTGTTAGGAGTCAGAACAATCCCAGGCTTTCTCAGAGATCCATCCAGTTCTGTGTCTTTGCCTAAGACAGACTTGGCAAGGCCTATTCTGGAGCTAGATCTAGTGCCTTTAATTAGTTAAGATTCTGTTTTCTTGGAACTTGGTTTTTCTCCCTTGAGGAGACTAGATTTATCACACTCATAGCCACTGTGTACTCTATAGCTAATGTCCTGGACTCAGTCTGTGTTCCTTTTGTACAACATGGCTTGACTAATCTCATGGTGACTTTGTCCTATTATAGTAGAACTTTCTGTTGACTCTGTTCCCCCCCTCCCCAGAGATAGTATATAAGATTCTGCACTTCTTAACAACTCTCTTGGCATCAGACATAGCTTGAGTAAGACCACTTGATTCCAAGCTCTTCTAGTCTTTTATCGCCCTTTCTCAGAACACTGACACTGAAGAAGGACCTGCTTATCTAGATCACAAATGTCATATGTTAAGTATGTGTTTGACTAAGATTTCAATCTGGGAATCACACCTTTAAAGTCATATTCTTAACCAGTAGGTTTTTGTCCTGATATAAAACTTTTAACAATGCCATCATAAAATAATGAACAGCCTAATAGGTAATACACTTATAGGTTCTAGATAATAGCAGCTATGTACAGTATAGCGTTATTCATATCATTTCATATAATGACCCACAATTTTAGTCATTTAACTTAAAGCAGAAAGTATGAGAAGCAGGCATAGTATAATAATGGAAGGTTTACAGGTAGATAGAATTTTGAAGATAAATCTCTATTGCCAAATATAAACAGAGAATTATGAAGGTTTATTGAAAAGAGACAATGTTGCTGGGATCAGGGACTCTTGGCTAGTGGTGTACAGTCAACTGTAATATTTTGTGGTGAAGGTTAGAGCCATTTAAAGATGTCCTGCCTTTCCTCAATCATTTTTCCCCTTTGAGTTAAACAAGAAAAAAGAAAAAGAAAGGATATCACAAGAGATTTCAATCTAACTGTAAAGTTATTCAAGACTACCCCCCCCCAAAAAAAAACAGGTCAAGTGCATTGAAGTCAAAGTTTAAATTAAGTTGTGTAGGACAGAAGACTTTAAAGTCAAGGTGTGTAGAACAAATAACAATCCATGATTTCATTTTCATAAGACACAAAACTGAGTTTCTGGAGTTGGAGATCCTTTCAACTGAAAACTCAACATTTGCCAGCAGGTTTATAGATTTCGTTTAATGGTACACAAATTTCACCTTAGCTATGTTTTACATTTAGCAAAACATACTTCCTTCTAATCCATTCTTTGTCAATCAATGAAAATGGATCTGGAACTACCCATTGCATTTCTCATTTGGCTCTCCAACATGGTCTGTCAATTGGCAGTCTGAGAGAACGAATAATATATTTTAGAAAATGAACTAATGGCTAAATTGTGGTGGAAGTAATTTATTTTCTTCTTTTTAGACTGTCTTGACAATATTTCTTTTCTTTGGCATTGGGAATTAGTTCTAGTAATTAACAAATTCAAGTAGTATCAACATTTATAGAGGTAGCCACAGTCCATGTAGCACAGAGCTCAATGGGACATTTTTTTTCTGAATTGAGGTATGACAATTACACGAGGTAGTACCCTTTATATAACACCATAAAGTTTTTCTTTGTAGAATACTTCTAGAAAGCTCCTAAGTTACAGCAAGTCTAACTTTTCTCTATCCCTTGTAGAAACTTCACTGTACAGCTACCATATCTTCAGGAAAATACTTTTTTTTTTCACAGATTTTATACAGATTTTCCATAAATAAATGATAAGGATTCCTGTGTGCTCACCATGATACAGATTTAACCCAGGGATAACAAAAAGTGCAACACTTTCTTTCTCTCTTTCTCTCACTCTCTTTCTTTCTTCTTTCCTTCCTCCCTCCCTTTTCCTTCCTTCCCTCCCTCCCTCCCTCCCTCTCTCCCTCTCTCCCTCCCTCCCTCCCTCCTTGCTTCCTTCCTTTCTTTCTTTCTTTCTTTCTTTCTTTCTTTCTTTCTTTCTTTCTTTCTTTCTTTCCTTCTTTCTTTCTTTCCTTCAATCCTTTCTTTCTTTCTTTTTTTCTTTCTTTCTTTCTTTCTTTCTTTCTTTCTTTCTTTCTTTCTTTCTTTCTTTCTTTCTTTCTTTCTTCCTGCTATATGAAAATAGTCCTGGGAATCCATTGAAGAGGATGAAAATGTTCATTTGTGCTCATGAATTCGGAGATTTCAGCCAATGGTCAGCTGTCTACATTGTTGTTTATCTATCTCAGCAAGGCGGAAACATTAGAGTATAAAAGAAAAGCAGAAGACTGTTACATACTGCCTGTCACCTACAAAGAGTAGTGAATGACAGGGACACAGGTGAAATTCCAACCTTTAAAGGCACAATTCCAGTGACCATCACAGTCACACTAGTCTCTACTTTCTTACATTTCCACTATGTCTCAAAGATCACGAACATTTGGGAAACCTTTTCTTTTGATAAATTTTAGGAGGGTAAAGTAGATTTCTTCTTTTGAATGTATAAACTTCATCAGATGACAGATAGCTGATATTAACTTAAAAGAAGTATAATTTTATTCTTTAAAAATTACTCACTGTAATAATTCTATCATGGTATAAAATGCCTGAAAGGTTACTTAATAAGTAACAAAGAACATATACAACAAGAATGTGCATGTATTTTAAAAATATTGTTCTCCCTATTATAGAATAAGATTTGATTGATTAAACAGATATATGTTTAGTCCTCAAGACTTAGCTGTTTCTGAAAAGAAAAGCTTTTTTTTAAGACAAAGTTTTTTTAATTGAAACTGTATGCAATCTATTTATTTATTCTTTTTTTAACTTTTATTGCATTATGAAAAGTTACATGATTTCAATTTATCTGAATTTGTTAACATTTAAAAACATATTTTAAGTAAATAGAATTAAATCACATTCTTTTTTCCCTTTTGTCCCCAACTCCCAGAGAGCCCCTTTCAATACCTACAATATCTTTTTGTCACATTCCTTAAAATTTATAAAATATTATAACAATAAAAATAAGTATTATAAAAGTTGTTTGATATAAAACAACAATCAATTTAACAGTCTTATGTAGATGCTCATCTACAGCAATAGTGAAAATACGTTTTTCTCAATATAGGTTTTAAATAACTCCAGACATGTTAACTGTATATTTCAAAATAATACATCACTACTAGTATTTTCTTAAATGAACATAAATATATAAAGTCTTTTTGTTTGTTTGTTTTCTATTTAGTAGAAAAGAAAAGCTTTTTATTACACAAAGTTTCTTTAATTTATAAGTTTAATCCTTCTACATACGGCTTTTAAAATTTCCTCTATACACTATGTTGTCACTGGTAAATGGACAACATTAAAAACTGCACATTTCACTTGATGGTGCTAAGTCATCAATATGAACAATAATAGCCCTTTCCAAAGACATTAAACATCCTAATGTCACAGTAAATTACAATGGAATCTAAAACAACAAAAACAACTAAATTCTAGATGAGAGTGCTGAGAGGCAGCGTCTTTGAAGGAGTCTGAGAAAGGACATTCAAGTCATAAGCTGATGCATTGCTCCTAGGACAGGCAAGATACTTGTTATTGCTGTTATTGTTATTTCTTGAACAGAGACTTGGACTTGCTATCATTAGCACATGTTTTATTGTCATAATGATCCCATGTTATTTCTACTCTGTCTGTTTATTGACCTCTTCTAACCATAGCTGCGAAAGATCTCACAGTAGCTTGTTCATTACAAGTTACAGATACAAAGATAATCTAGAGCAAATCCAAAAGGCTCTTATAAATCACGCTCCAAAGCTTTTTCTCTTAGTCATTATTTTTAACAACCTAATTAGATCAAGGAAAGATTGATGTCATTAATGAGGCCAAAGGACAAATTATTAACAGAAAGATACAAAACCTAAATATATACATTAACTTCTAATTATTATTTTAACTTTACTATGATTTTTATATTTGTATATGAGCCAAGTAGCATTTAATCAGCCACTATATTTATCATTTAAATATACCTAAGTGCACATTTCACACCAGTGATGATCTCTGAGTTATTTGCTGGGCTCTTGACTTAATAGTAAAGTTATATCTATATGTGAATTTGCTAATGTTCTTTTCAGTTTTTAATTTACATATACACATATACCTTATGCCTATTTATGGAAAAAGACAAATTCCAGGTGATGTTTATTAATATTAGATCATGTCTAGTGGATAGAATTAATACATCTAATTAACAATAAGTAAGGCATTGTGAAAAATCCGCTTCAAAAGAAAGACAGATTTATAATAAGAACACTAACGATACCCACAACAGGTAATGTTGTTTAAATCCTTGGTTTCTATGTGGCATCACACTGCTGCACAGTCAAGCTGTCACATCATTGATGAGGATGAACAAATGTACAATTCTGAACCTCTCAGTTCCCAGTCTGAAAATTCAGGAGCTTAGAGGACCAAAGCTATGTGCCTATCAATCAGAAAGTTATCAAGGTTAACAGGAGGGCATTTATGAAGTTCTCTGTGCTCCTAAGGGAAGCGTTCAGCACACATATGGGTTATTACTATTATTATACAATTCCAAATGGTCCTAGGCCTGTGGCTAGACTACTAAGAATCTCAATGTAAAAAAGCAGTCAAGTTAAAAAGAGAAGAGCAGGGAAAAGACTAAAGAATGCTAACAAAAAAATGCAGTATAAGAAAAAGTGAAAGACAAAAGTTAAAAGACAGACATTTTTAGGTGACTGATGGGATGGCTGAACTTTCTCCTTTGAGCTCTTCTGGTGCCTGTGCAAATGGGCTGGAGATGTAATGAGT
Source organism: Mastomys coucha (assembly GCF_008632895.1). Taxonomy (NCBI): domain Eukaryota; kingdom Metazoa; phylum Chordata; class Mammalia; order Rodentia; family Muridae; genus Mastomys; species Mastomys coucha. Next base: position 67,704,482 of record NW_022196915.1, read on the forward strand.
GCCATCTTTCTTGTGACACATATAAAGCATCCCACCCTGAGTCATGGCCAAAAATACTTCAAGAAAGAATGGCCCTTCTTATAGTATCCCAGCCTTCCTTTCCAGAAAAATGGCACAATACAAATATTCTTCCAATTATTTCAGGGCCTTGAAAAAGAAAGGAAAAAGGCCCAGCATAAGTTCAGGGCTGAAAAGGCGTGGAGGTGTCACAGAAACTATTTTTGAACTGGTTGGTCATACGTAGAGAAGATTCTTTAATGAAAACTTTTCTGTACTATTAAAAAAAATGGAGGAAGGTACAAGATTGCCCTCTATTATGTTCTTACTGTACAGCTATCCTATGGGTCTTTGTAAAGGCACTTGGAATCTTGGGATAGTCAGCAAAACAAAAAGGTACACAGGTGATTAATGCTGGGTTTATTTTTCATTTCATCAAACTACACTTCAGGATATCTTTTTCAGAAGAGCTGTGATTGGCAAAGTTTTGTTTGGGTTTGTACTTGACACATACCACACAACTGTTCTACTAAGAGCTACAGCCTCCAACCTCCAACTTACAAAGGATTGAGTCTGAGTTCTAAGATGTGTATCCTTCAGTTTCTCTTATCAGATAAGTTATTATTATTTTTTAAAATAACATCCTGTTGCTATGCATTCTATTCTAGATAGCACAGAATCATTGTTTAGGGCTATAGGTGAATTTTTTGAGTATATTAAATAATTCAGATATTTATTGTTCCAAGCCCTGTCCTTCTTTTTTCTTTAATTTTGAAAATTTTGAAGGTAATTCATTATTGTCCAAGAAGAAGACCCTAATAGAGGCACATGACGTTATTCAATTTAATTTCCCTGAGAAAGAGTAATGTGTTTATATATTTTAGTCTACTTTTATGTTTTTATTTTGAGAAAGATATTTGGGGGAGAACATGGTGTTGGGTGGGTAAGGAGATTGGTAGGATATTGTATAACATATTGTATAATTTTTTAAAGGAAGAGGATTGTGATAGCAACTAAATGGTAAGAAAATTTGTATTTTCCAGAAGTAAAATTAAGTTAATGTGATGCTAGAATGGCTTACACCATATGATTTTAAAACAGAGACTGTCTTTGAAATTGTAAACACTCATTTCTACCCATAACTGATTTTACATCAGTAAAAGGCAGTTATATTTTGTTGCCTGCAGAGACACAAAGGAAAAGCCATTTCTCATATATTTCTGATACAGATAATAAAAACATATTGGGCAGTTTAATTTATCTCATGATCCACCTGAATCAATTTCAGTAATTCTGAATTTTTATCTTGGTATATGCTAGGTTATTACCACTGTTCAAGGCAACGAATCACTTTTATTTAGAAGGACTTTCAGACTCCTTTAGTCTGAAAATAGTTCTTATGAGTCTTCCTTGAGAATGGGGAGCTAAGTTCTAGAAGACATGTGGTTTTGTAAAAAAAATCAAAAGCAAATTGTTGTATGTACTGTCTGTTATTTCAAAAGCATAGTTATTTGCTATGCACATACCTCTGGTTATGTGTTTATGATTTTTCTTCTTATTTAGTATTCACATGGCACTTCCATCCTAATGAAAGTACATTCATGTCATTTTTATTAGTTATTCCTCACAGCACCCTGGTGAAACAGAAGACATTTTTGTACTTATTTTTAGATAAAAGGACTAGCTCAAGCAAGCTTTGAAAATATGATTTGTTTTGTTTTATTTTGTTTGAGACAATTGGAATTAAGGTTTGTGATTTAAAGTTTCATTGTTTCACCAGGTGATCTAATAAAAGTCTTTTTAAAAATAAATGAGGGATTGGTCCTTGCCCATGGCATGGGACTCAAGTTAGGTCAGTTATTGATTGGCCATTCCCCCATCTCTGCTCCATCCCCTGTCTCTGCATTTCTTGTAGGCAGGATAAATTTTACATCCAAAGTTTTGTGGGTGGGTTGGTGTCTCTATCATGCCACTGGGGCTGGAAGGTTAGCTACTTTCTTGCAAACTGATATCTTGTTATGAGGAGACAATTATCTTTTTATTTTTCAAAATGTTCATATGCTTCTTGTCACCATATTAATATTGAAATCTTGGTAAATCCTACCTATTTCTTTTTTTGTCATCTCTTCAAGATTCAGTAGTTGCTAGAACCAAAGTTTCTGACCCAATCAATATAGTCATATAAATTATTTTGCAATTCATAAATTTTGTCACTCCTTGGGCCTTGATAATTACTCAAATGATGATTTTAATGTCAGCCTTATATATCTTTGTTACTTTGTATTTTTGATCTCTACTGAAGCTGTGTATTAGATAGGTACTAGAGAGTTAAGAAGGGTAAATTATTACCGAATAGAATTGATATCATTTCTCAAAAACAAAATTGCCAATATTTCCCAGGCTACAATTGGAAGGTATATTTTATTTTAACAAATGAATCCTTTTTATCTTGAGAACTCATTGTCAGACTACAAGATAGTTTTCTCTTTGAAAATTCATAAATTTTGAGCTTGCTTTGAATGCTAGGTTTCTTGTGTGACACTTGGTGATTGCCTTAGGAAAGGGCTAAGTAATGTCCTATCTCAGAATGTGAGATTGTAGCCTTTCATCAGCATTAGAAATTTAAGTCTCAGCACAATATCATGTGTATGAAATTACTCAGATCATGCTTGGATTTAATTAATTATTATAGGACAGGAAGATAAATACTTTAAATGTGGTATATGTATCTTCAAAATTATTTTCAAGGTATACTGACACTGGCTTCAAAATGGCTATTCTAACTTTGTAAAAGTTCACTGAATTGTATCTGGCTTGAATCTGGCTAGTTTTGATTTGTGACATTTTTCTATTTACAAGTTCTTTCTACTAAAATTTCAATCAATTATTTTGTAAAATATCTCCATGTGGGTGCTGGAGAAATGGCTTCCTTCCCTTTCAGAGGACTAAAATTTGGTTTCCAACATTTTATCAAATGGCTCACAATTACTTGTAAATCCAGATACAGGTCCTTGATGGCCTCTTTAACCTCTGCAAGCCCCTATACACCTGTGCCCACATATTGACCCAGTGACACATAGATCACATCCAATAAAACAAATAAATCATTTTAGAGAGTAAAAAATACTCTCTAAATAGGAAGGTTGTGATTACAGCACCATTTTTAAAATTTAAAGATTAGTTTCAACCATATAAAATGAGATGATATCCATATATATCTAAAGTTGTGATAGTTCCTATGTTAGGAAATTGGTCAGACAGAAAAATAGTTGATCTATTCCCCAAGAAAAAGGGCACCATGTATCTTGAAAATGGGTGGCATGTGTCAAAGTAAATAAGATAAGCTTGGAAGGGAGAATTGTTTCTTCTTCACGTAGAAAAGAATTGTATTAGCTGATACTTAGCTGAGAATCACATCTTCATTTAGTATTCCTAAAAACTACTCTTTAAATGAGCTCTTCTCAACCTGTGTGGGCCATGACCCTTTTGGGGGGTGTCATATATCAGCTATCCTGCATTTCAGATATTTCCATTGCAATTCATATTATCAAAATTGCAGTTATGAAGTAACAAATGCATATATATATATATACATATATGTATATATATGTATATATATGTGTGTATATATATATATACATATATATAATGTATGTATTTGTTTTCAGGCCATCAAAACATGATGAACTATACTAAAGGGCTGCATCATGAACAAGGTTGTAAACTCGTGTTTTAAATGGAAGATCTTAAATTTTGCCTCTGATTAAAAAAAAAATACTCACTTTCTTCTTAGATACTTTCAGCCAAACATTATTAAGAATACTTTAACCATAAGTTGATATGCAACATAAGAATATCTTCAAATACTAACTGCACCTAGCTAATTCATAGGAAGTAGAAAGCAACAATTTACACCAATGAAATACCACTACATTCTACATTTATACATTTAATAATTAAAAAAAATCAAGGTGTATGCATAGGAAAGACTGGAGGGAGAAAAGTGAAGGGCATGTGTTAAGTATAAAAAACACTAAAAATTGAAAAAGAAAGAACCACAATATTTAACTTGATTAACTATCTAGCCACAGAGATGCTAAATTTTGCCTTCATTCCTATTCTATAGACGCCCTTACTAAAACCAATGCCTGCTCTGTATAAGCTCTTTAGAATTCAATGATGAGCTGATACAGGTGGCATAAATCTGATAAATACAAAGTACCAGGATGGAAAAAATTCTGTAAGAAGAAAAGCCTGTAAATGATTTCTTCAAAGATTCAAAAAATATGCCACAGGTAACCAGACTGTAGAAGAAGCTCCAACAAGAAGAAATCTGTTCAGGAAGCTTGTCATGAACAAGAAGCCTGAAGCTGGGTAGCTTGCAAAGACAGAATTAAGATAATGTAGGCTGCTGGCCATTTAGCATAGCCAGAACCACTGAAAATATATACAGGCTATTAAAATGCTGACAGCTTGTTCTGGTGTCAGGAATGACAATGATGAGGAAAAACTAAGGCTCCACTGTCATTACAAAAACCACAGGATCACACAACATGGCCGAGCATTGTCATCGCAATGAAGACAGTGTGAGCTTATCTTCTTGAAATGTTTTCTTCACACTCTAGCTAAAATTAGCTGGAAATATAATTCTGCTATATTTAAAATAGTACATTTTCCAAGAGTTTCATTTAGAGAAAAATCATGTCTTTCTGAGCAAAGATGCTTCAAACAGGATCTTTTCCAAGCCCTTGAAGTTGCAAAATCAGCAATCCCAGCAATTATATTCATGGTCAAACCTATGGTCCAAAGGCATTTGTTCCATCCAATCTCCAGTGATTGGGCCTAATCACGGTTATAACTGGATTTAGTTGCGCATATCCTAGGTATGATTCAAGACTCAGATCCTAATTACAAAGCTTTTTTTTCAGCAATGGTTCCATTTCCTTCTATAGAAAAATTCATATGTGAAGTAAACAAAACATAAAGGTCTAAATGGTATTATTAATTCAGTTTACATGAGAATACAAAAGAGTATATAAAATTTTTCTTGCATACTTCAAATTGATAATCAATACTTGTATTTCTCTAAAATGTTGCTGGTACTTAGAAATATATAACTATCATATTTTTCATGACTGAATATTAACATAAGCATTTTGAGATATCTTTCAAAAGTGATTCAGAAATTATAAACTGCTGAAATTTAAAGTGGTTCATGCTTTCAAATTTTCACATATATGAAACATGGAAATATCATTTCTAAGGCAAAATCAGACAGCGCTCCCAGAAACGAAACCACCAACCAAAGAGTACACATGGAGGGACCCATTGCTCCAGACACATATGTAGCAGAGGATGGCCTTGTTGGGCATCAATGGGAGGAGAGGCTCTTGGACCTGGGAAGGGTCAATGCCCCAGTGTAGGGGAATGCCAGGGCAGTGAAGTGGAATTGGGTGGGTGGGTGGAGGAATGCCCTCATAAAAGCAGGAGGAAATGGAGAGGATAGGGGGTTTCCAGAGGGTATAACATTTGAAAAGTAAATACATAAAAAATATAGCAAAGTCTTTGAAACTATGTCAACATATTTAAATGAAGATGGTTGTAATAATTATGGTTCTGTAATTAAATATATATGTATATATATACATACATATATATACACAAAAATGTAAAGAAATTGCTTATTCACATGTGAATATGGGGAAAAAGTAAAATTTGTTACTTATTCTATAAAGTAGCAACTAGTGCACACATTAGCTTATTCAAAAAAAGATGCGCACATGTGGCTGAAGGAAAACAGAAGATGAGATATTTTATAATTGTTTTCAGAGTAATTTAATGAACTAGGAAACAAGCGGATATTTTGAATTTATAGTCATTTGACTCTAATGTTAGGCAAGAAAGGGATGACAGAACATCTCTAAATTGCTGAAACTCTGTATTTCAGACAGTGTTATAACTGACTAGATCTATTCTGGGTGAAGACCTAACACCAATTATGGTCTGCCTAAGAAGTCTAATTCTGTATAAAGGAGGCCTTAGCCATACTGTATTTATACTCAATAATTGATATTTGTTGTGTCTGCTTTCCTTGAGGTTGCAGGAGAGTGAAATTAAGAATGTGAAAGTCAACCATGATTGGCTGAGATTGAAAGTGATGGATAGGGAGTTGAAATATATATAGTGAAAATAGCTATAAATAATAATCTTATAATTGTATGGCTTTGAGAATAGCAAAGAACCAAGCAAAAAATTCCAGGAGAATTTTTATGGTCAGTGACAGTCTACACATGTTTTCAAGCATGGTTGCTGGAAGAATGTAGTTTGAACATGCTTTGATGTGCCTCAGCTAAAAGAAGATTTTATTCATAGTTTGTAATAAACCTCCTTGTTTACTTTTTCCTCCATATGTCTATATTTCTTTCTCCCATAATATGTTTTAGCCCAAGCCTAACAATTTGTGACAGTCTGTCAATCATCAGATCTAATGACAGTATTGATGATTTCCCACAAAAGAAAATGTTTAAAATTTAATTGCTCTATTTTAATTAAATCAACCAGTTACAAAGGAAAATGATTACTGAACTACCATATAAATCAAATTTTATGCTAGATTTCAACATTTCTAGAAGAAAATAAATAAGAGTAAAGTAATGCTGTGAAATGATACCTTTAAAACAAAGGTAATCTTGATGCTTCTTTGTCATGTGGGCCACTAGTGCTAAAAAAAAAAAAAAGGATGCAGTTCCTGTCATAGACATAGTCTTTCCATGGAATACCTATTAGTCTTACGTATTTCTCTTTATTTCTTAACACTCTAACACTGCCATCTATTTTTATGTCACAAATAAAACCAGTGCTCAAAGTGACCAATCTAATTACATTCATTCAAAAATTTAAAACATGAAAATATTTATAAGCATGTATGTATATACATATATGTGTATATATATAAAACATATATACATATATACATGCATATGCACATAATACATACATATATGCATATATACATGATATATACATATATACATAAATTATACATGGAAATATAAATATACATGTTTATGTATATATGTGTATATACATGCATATGTACATATATACACATACATATAAATAGATGTTCATATACAGATATGCATACATACATATATATGTATATATTTGCATAATTCATATGTAGAGGAATTTTAATCTAGCAACATGGATGTTCTGGCAAGGATCACATCCAAAGACCTTCTACGTTGTGTGATCTAGCTGGAATAATGCAATTTTAATATCACTGGTTGAAACACAGACATGCCCTTAGTACACACCTTTATTTCTTAACAATGCAGGTACGCTTAGTTTGTAGAAGACAACAGCTATGTTTAAAAGTGAATTATTGAGAGAAAGACAATGTGATGGATTAGAGAAAGAATTGACAGAATGACTCAGAGAAAGGATATGCCTGACTCTCACATGAATGAACAGGAAAGAGAGATTACTTAGAGCAGCAGAGCAGTATGTGTGTGTGTTGCTGCCCAGCAGCAATGTTAAAGAGTGAGGGTTATTTTAGAAAATGGAGTTAGAAAGAAGAGCAGCAGTAAGAGAGAGTTAGGGAAAAGACAGGGTGGCCACAGGTATACCTGTCCAAGTGGTTGGTTTACAAAATTAGACTGGAGTCGTGAACACTCAGCCATCTTCCATTTTTAATGCCCTGTTTGTAACAAACCAACCGATAGAAAAGGTGAGGTAAAACCCTTACTTAAGCATGCCAGCCCAATCAGCGACTTCTTGTCTCTGCTGAGGTGGGACTTCCAAATGTAACTGGAACCAAGTTGGAGGCGTGGCAAATAGCAGGAGGTGGGCAGAGAGGTGTGGTTACGAGAGGTAGGCCTCAAACCAGGAGGGTTATGTGTGTGTGTGTGTGTGTGTGTGTGTGTGTGTATACATATATAAACAATATAACCATTTAACCATACATGAATTGTTTGTATACATATATGAACAACATAACCATTTAACTGTACATGAATAAACTTATCAAAAAAGCACAAACTTAACAATTCAAGAATTTTCAGGCTTGAAGACAGTAGCCATCAGATAGATCAGATGTAAAAAAAGAAAAGAATTTGCTTAAGTTAGGTGATAGTTTTTCCTCTCATTTTCTTTAGAGTGCCACATATTTATGATGTCTGGAGAAACAAGATTTTTTTTGGGTACATACCACACTTATAAAATAATAGAAATAAAGTTAATTATGCAGGGAGGTGGGAGTGGGTGGATGGGGGAACACCCCTACAGAATGAGGGGAAGAGGGGATGGGATGGGGGTTTCTGAGTGGGGGAAACCAGGAAATGGGATAACATTTGAAATGTAAATAAAAAATTATCCAGTAAAAAAGTTTACAAAAATAAAATGACACCAGAACAGATATGTGGATATAAGATTTCAAATGCTATCTGATACTATTACTGAATTGTGCAGTAACTAGGAAGGTAGGAATATGGCTATAGTACTAGACTATCTACTTTACAATATATCCATATAACACTCTTTAATGTGCATAATATTACAATACAGATTCTTGTATTAAATAAAGTGAAAGAGCAACAGAATGATAGTGTATGAGGGGTTCGGGCACTTGTCAACCAGATCTTCATTCTTGTCCCTGAAATACCTCCTTGTTCTTTAACCATGTGGCTCTGTGTGTCACATGGAATCAGAAAAACAGTGAAAAGTTGTCAGACTGAACTCATAGAAAGTCTACACATGGCCCCATCATCGTTATTAACTTAGGTATTAATTTTCAAGCAATTTCCTCAAAACTCTTAAGTGGAGGCTAAATGGAGCTGTATTCAGTGACCCCATCAATGCATTGTTATTGAAAAGTCCAATAGAAACTTAGATTACTAACTAAATTAAACACATTAAAAGCTTATCTGAAACTCCAAATTATAGCCCTTGAAGCCTTGAAAAGTCAGCAACACAAAGACAGCTATATTTAACTGATTTAAAAGAAAAAACAACACAGCTGGAAATTTATCATAGGATTCAGTGTTCATAATAGAAAGCTGCATGTCGCTTCCATCAACATCTAGTCAAGCATTCTAAGGAATTTCCACTTAAAGACAATGTGATTTCTGCTAGGATATCACCCTTGTGAACATGGGTGGACATTTGTTCTTACTTAAGAACAGCAAAGAATTATTTGAGTCTTGCTACACCTTATAAACAATGTGTGAATAAGTCTGAGTAGGTTGGAATAGTTCTAAAGACAAAGTTAATGAAGCACAATAAAACTAGATAGAAAAGAAAACAGTAATGTAACTCTCTTAATTGGAGTTCTTCTTGCATTATTGATTATTTTATTTATTTGCATTTCAAATGTTATCTTCCTTCTCTGTTTCCCCTCCAAAACCCCCTATCCCATCACCTCTTCCCCCTATGAGGGTGCTCACTCACCCACCCACCCATTTCTGTCTCACTGCCCTAGCATTCCTCTACTTTTGGGCATTGAGCCTTCACAGGACCAAGGGCTTCCCCTCCCATTGATGCCAGATAAAGCAATCCTCTGCTATATATGCGGCTGGAGCCATGGGTCCTTCCATGTGTACTCCTTGGTTGGTGGTTTAGTTCCTGGGAGCTCTGCAGGATCTTGTTGGTTGATATTGTTGTTCTTCCTATGGGGTTGTAAACCCATTCCGATCCTTCAGCTCTCCTGCTAAATCCTCTATTGTGGTTCCTGTGCTCAGTCAGATGTTTACCTTGAAAGTTAGCTATGCATTCAGGATTGCATGGCTTTTTGAATGTAAGAGGACATGTACACTAAAGGACAACTTGTGTGCTGTAGAAGCTGAATTCATGCTCTCCTGTGGCTTGTTATTATTATTATTATTTAATCTATGTAATTGCTTGTGTGTGTGTGCTGGTATGTGTGATTTCTATAACAATAAGATCACAATTTATAAGATGTCAATACAATAATTTCAGAATCAAATAATAAAGACAATATTTTTACCTAATTAACCTATTTTGTAGAAACCTTAGCCTGGTTATAACCACGCGGGGTCTGACTCGTCCTCATCGTCTACCCCCATGATGAAGATCACTCTTCTCCTCTCTGACCTTTTTCCTCCTCCACCTCTAACTCCAACTCTTTATTCCTGTCAAATCATAGGCTTGTCACTGTCCTAATGTGACTGGACAGAGAAAATGCTGCAACAATATGGAATGAAAATTTCTTTTACATTCCTTTTACTCTGCTTCAATTTTAACAACAATGTAAGATCTGAGTATTGGGGAGGAAATTGAAGAAACATGCAGTTCCATTATCACAAATGTTTGTAAAAACCTACTTCACCAATCAAAAAGGAGGTAGTTGTTAGTAAGGTAACTTTTGTTCTTTTGGTTATTTTGTTACAGAATAAATGAAGAATTTTTTAAATTAAAATATGGAGAAATAAACATTCTCTTATCACTTAATACATGTTTTTTCAAATTAAGAAAACAAAATATTTTATTTAGTACATGCCACCTCCATGCAATGTATTTGTTAATTTTTGTTGTGGTTTTGTTTGTTGTTTTAGGCAGGGTCTTGCTAGAGTGAAAATGGGTCATTGACTCACTGTCCTTCCTTCTCAGACACAAAAGTGCTGCGATGTCAGCATGTCACCACACCTTGCTTAATTATCTTAGTGGATAATCAAAGTCAATGGGATACAGTTCTTATTTTAAAACATTTTTCAGTATATGATGCATTTTAGTTTTTAGTGTTTTGAGAGTAGTTATAAGATATGTATGTTTACCAATATGCCTGTGTTAATGTACTCAAATATTAACCATAGAGAGACTACATTTGATTCTAAGAAAGTGTTTCCCCACTTAGATCTTAAAATAACCAACTGTTTCTGTCCACTTAATTTCAGGTTAATGCTTTCTCAAATAATTTTCTTGGATATGTGGGGAATCTAAAAGTCTTGTAGAAAGAGCTTTGTTTAATTTGACTTGTTGAAGACCATTTATTATTATTATTTTTAATTATTATTTTAATCTTTTTTTACAGTCCAGTCATTAACCCCTTCCTGGTCTGCCCTCCAACAGTTCCTCATCCCATTCCTCCTCTCCTGTCTCCAAGAGGATGTCCCCACTGCCACCTCACCAGACCTTTCCACTCCCTGGGGCCTCAAGTCTCTTGAGGATTAGATGTGTCTTCTCTCACTGAGGTCATTTTAAAACTTGTATTAAAAATGATTTTTTTCACATAATATATGATTTCTCTTCCCTCTAATCATCCCAGTCTCTCCATATCTCCTTCAGTGTTCAGTTAAATAAGACTTCATAGCTAAGAACATAAAATAAACCCAGTCTATGACATTTTGTTATGGTAATCCAAGCTGAAATATGAACAGTTGCTAAGAAAGCAGAGTGAACAACAGATTGAGGATATAAGACTAAGACAAGAATTTGTCATAAAACAAACAAACAAAAAGCCCCCAAACAATGACATGAATGTATTTGGTGAGAGTTGATAAGACCTTAGAATATTGTAGGTGAATACTAACAGAGAACATGAGCAAAATTGACAGTGGAAAGGACATTTCAGAGATGCATAAATAATTATTAAAGGAGTCAATATGTGGAACTTGTCAGGGATAGTGGACTAGTGTGCTAGTAAGGTTACTCATGAAAAATCAACAGTACAAAACCCGATGTGTCTAGTTGTGTCCTCTTTGACAGACTTCAAGCTACCAGAAACCTCCTCAAACCTTTGCAACTTAATAACTGGCTGTGGTATGCCAGTGGTGGCTAAAGGGTCACTGTTCTATGGGAAGAAAACAATAACAAGCAAACAGAAACAGGAAAAAAAAACCCTTCAGGTCTCCTGCTATACTTCTGTGCAGTATTTTCATTTGTTCATAGAGCCTTTGATAAAATAATACTAAAGATGTAACTTTGCTGATTAAACTCCCACTACATGGAAGGAAGAAGAAAAGAAAATTGTATTTGGGATTGAAGATGGGAAAATTATAATGGTAAATCCTGACAAAGGAACAGAAATTAATATCTGTAAGAAAACTCATACATTACTGCTTCATTTCTCTTATCTTTGATGCAATCACCCCTGCAAAGCATCATCTGCACGAAGGCAACTGTGACTTGCCTCCCTCCTCAGAGAAACAATGGGGAGTGCAATGGCAACCATTCCAGTTCCATGCAAATTTATAAGGATTTCATAAGAGATTTAATATACCAACTATTCTTGGAGCTTACAATTTCTCAATGTTGGAATCCTACAATCTTGAAAATCAAATAAAACATGATTATTTCTATTCAAGTTAAGAGACTACATTATTCACTAGGCATATGAAATAGTATGAAACTTACCATAGTATTTGTAAAAGTTTGGAAAAAGAAATTATGTAAAATTGAGTTTGAGTAACTTTTAAAAATATACTTGTAATATCAAAAGCTACACTCAACAAAGAGCCACCTACCTGCTCCTCAGATGTGAGCTGAACAAAGACAATGCCAATGGACATCCCAAAGATGATGGATCATAAGGCCTCAATCCTACACAAAGAAATATAGGCAACTGAGGAGAGCTGAGAGTGAGAGAGCTGTGCTTCTCCAGGATAAACCACACCAACATGTTGTCTAAAGCAAAATGGTCAGACCTAAAAGAATATATACAAATAGCATTATATAGACTGAGTATATTATCTTTAATAATATCAATATATATGTACACACATATGTGTTTAAAACATTTAGTAAAAAGAGAGACCATGAATTTGGAGGAGAATGGAAAGGGTATATGAGAGGACTTAAGAGTGTGGAAAAATAAAAGAATAATATTATATTTAATATCATAAGTGAAAATTTAAAAAATATTTGTATAAGTTACATAAATATTCTAAAAGTATTATTTGGTTTTTATGAACAATACCTGTTCCAATTCTTCCAGGTTAAAATGGCCAATGAAATAATTTGAAATTATTTAAATATATACATTTTTAATATCTGAGCAAATAAAATTTATGCCACATATTTGAATTATAACTCTCCTGAAACAAGTGGTAAAACACAAATTCACATTCATACGAATGCATGCATTAAAGACCTTCTTGACCTACACTGACAGCAACATACATAGTTCTTACAAGTAATTTCTAATTGATTAATCATGTTATTTGTTTCCTTTGATTAATTTTTGTTTTGATTTGAGACAAGGATATACCTGTGTAGCCATGGCTGGCCTAGGACTAACTATGCATTGTGGCAAGTTTCAATATTATGGTAATCTACCTATTTGAGACCTTTAATTAACTAAAGCTTTAAGTTTACATCATGTTTATAGTTTGGTATGTGTGTGTGTGTGTGTGTATTTGTTTATAGACATATGTCTTTTATGACATTTCATCTTATTTTTTGAGACAGAGTTTCTCACTGAACTCAACTCTACCAATTTTGCTAACCTGCCTTGTCCTGAAGTCCTCATACCTCTGCACTCCCTGTTCTGGTTTTACAGACGTGCATCTCTGCACATTTCTCCTAATATTGGTACTGAAGGCAGAGGGTGAACCAAGATGGGGAGAACCTAATTGATTTATCAATGTCCCCACTACTTTATTTATAATTTAATAAGAAAATGTATTTCATAACACCAAAGCATGGATAGAACAAATCATTGTTCTGTGTACAGAATTTCATCTAAAGGAATGGTAATCTCCCAGAATTTTATTTAATTGTTTGTAAAGTATAAAGATATAATTAGAAATTTGTAACTGATAGGTTATTCCTCACTATGTTGGAGCATGGTATCTGTCAATGAGTTTATATTTAGCGTTCTTGGTTACAGACTTCACATTTTAAAATGTTATATATTTGCTCTTATTAATATTATTATTGCTGTGGATGTTTATATTTGAGTAGGACATATGTGCCATAGTATGCATGTGGAGGCCAAAGGGCTACTTTTTCAGTCAAAACTATCTTACCTTCATGGAATCCAGGTATTAAAAGGCCACGGAAGTTGCATGCCAAGCAGTTTTATGTACTGACCTATTGAACCATCTCTCTTGCCCAAATGTTTGTGTTTAAAAATCATAGAAAAAAATGAGATTTGTCAATACCTGAGTAAGATTTCTATATACCTTAGCTAATGTATCGAATTACAAGTGTTTCTACTTGTATTTAAAAAGAACAGAGATTTAAACCATGTGTTTTTCCCTTTAGACTCTGAGAAATCACTCCTGAACATAATTTAAATTTCTCTTTAATGTCAAGGTTTGCTCTGAAGTTCTCTAAGTCTAGTTACTACTGTGTGGAAGCTGATATCAGTGGTACTGTTTATACCATCCAAAATGCAATTCAATTCAATCTTGAAACCTTAGCAAATAATTATGAAGAAAGTTATATCCTTGGGATACTTGATGCTAAATATGTATTTTCTTCACCAATAAACATAAATACTTACACACCAATGTCATTGAGTCAATTACTGGTTAATGTATTAGCACTTCAAATACCTTTAATCTTTGACATCAAGAAGTTTACTTTTTGTTTGAGTAAGATGAAATCTGTATACTTGTCCACGATGACCAACCAAGCTCAACAATTTTATATGTATTACCTATGAACTATTGATGTCCTGAAATGTTAATTAACTTGATTTTACACCAAAACAGACCGAACAGAAGAAACATGTTTAAATGCTGTCCTTACTATCGTGCAGTATTTCTCAGTGTGTTGTATGCCCAGCTGATTTACAGTCATAGAGAATAGGGGAAACCAAATTCTGTCTTCTCTGTGAGAATATCTGCTTAACCTGGCAGTAACTTTCCAAGGCTTTCACTGTTGCCAGCAATGTTGAAATCACTCTGGTCTATCTAGTTGGAGACAGGTAGAATTAGAAAGATATTTCCTAGGTGTTACACCTAGTTTATCCTTGGCAGTTACACCTAGCTTGTTCAAAGCAGAGACCACAGAACACACAACTATTTTCTGAGCTAGGGCCTCAGTTTCCAGGAAGATATCATTCCACTACCATGTTATTCTTATATGTATTACTCATGTTCGAAAATCCATGACTCCTCAATATTTCATTTTCCTTCAAATAACATGGACTTTGAACCTTTGCCAAGATCTGTCAGATTAAATCACATTTCCTTGTGAAAAAAATTACAGAACGTATTTAGATAGCCACTAAGTAAAATGCCACGAGAGTACTATCCCTCCAGAGGATTCTTGTTTATACATGCTTATATGTAATTGGGTGTTTCTGCAAAATTAATTATTGTGGTTTGCAGTTTCTCTGCAAGTTCTCTATTGTAAGGCTAATTTGTACACACGACATAGACACTGGTTCTCTTCGATAGAACTAAATTTCTCTGCTCTAGGCCAACAAAGCAAAGATTTCACTTTAACGTTTCTAGTATCTTTTTAATCACAGCTGACCCTTAGCTAAACAGATCCACATATTTTTTCACCCAGAATATGCAATGTCCACAATAGAGTCTTTAATTGACCCTCAATTTTCCTCTGGAACTTCGTAAGCCTGGCCCCCATAGTCTGCATTTCCTATAGAACAGCTCACCATGTTTTGAAACA
This sequence comes from Mastomys coucha, assembly GCF_008632895.1. Lineage (NCBI taxonomy): Eukaryota > Metazoa > Chordata > Mammalia > Rodentia > Muridae > Mastomys > Mastomys coucha. The sequence continues at coordinate 67,720,076 of NW_022196915.1, forward strand.
TGTTATGTTTCTTTTGGATCTAAGTTTTACTAATATCTTATCCAACATAACAACTTAACTGTTCACTCTTTTCACTAATAATTCAAAAATATAAAAATCAACTTGCCTACCATTATGCATTTCTACCTCCAATCATGTGGGAACCATGACTTAGTCCCCAGACTTAGGTGAGATAGAATTCCACTTTGTTCTTCAATCTCTCCTAACAATGTAATGGAGGTATGCTATCAAATATCAATTAACAAGAGACTACTTCACTGATTATTAAAGACAACCACAACTATTAAATGACCTTTATCTGCATTGGAAATAAAGTTATATGAACATAACTAAAAACAAAAGGAAGATAAAGCATCACTTCTTTTGAATATTTTTATTAGGTCTGAGTAGTTCACGTGGTTTTATAATATTTGCCTGTCCTTCTGCAATGCTCCCCAGATGCACCTGTCTTTCCCACCTCCCCAATTTTGTGCTTTCTGAAAAAGAAGTTTAAGCCCTTGAAGACCAATTTATGCTCCTCAAATATTCTTGGACATCTGTTTTTCCAATGGAGCTTGTTCAGTTTCTCTCTCTACCTGCAGCTAACAATTGGCAATAGCTCTTTGGCTAGCCATGGGAATTCATGCTGGCATTTAGTATTTTTTTGTCTTGCACAGATTTTTTTTTTTATTCTTTCACAACTACTATGAGTATGACATCTATCCTTCTGTGTCCAGATGACAATGCTTCTTTGTAATCCCTCATTTCTCCTGGCTCTTACTCTCTTTCTGTTCAGTGTTTCTTGATGATCTGTGATCCACTTGGGATAGCTACCTTCCGTATGTTGTTCTCTGTGCTTTGGCCTGTTGTGGGTCTCTGTGTTAATCTGAATATACAACAACGAAACCCTTGCTAACAAGAGCTAAGGTATGCCTAGGTATAATGATAAATTAGTAGGAACAGGTGTAATATTCTGTCCACTTAGCAGAATGATAATAGTTCCACTAGGGCATATGATAGGTTTAGTAATAGGTTATTGATATGAAAATTGTGCCAAATACAGGTTTCATGTTGTATAGCAGGAATTAAATTCAATCAGCATGCAGTTGGTTATTCACAAGTTGTTTGAGCTACCAGTGTACCAGTGCACATGTCTTTTCATGTCAGTTATGGCTAGCAAGGTTCATAGATGGGTAATATAGGAAATCGCTTGTCTCCTGTAGCAGTATTGTAGTACCAGGGAAGGACTGAACCCCCAATAAATAGAGAGGAGCTGATCTGATGTAAATTACAATAG
>NW_022196915.1:67721361-67732725 GCF_008632895.1 Mastomys coucha
TAGTTCCTCTTCCCCAGCATACTACATTCAGGCAGGACAGTTTTGGTGGTGGTGGGGCGAGGTACCCTGAATTAGGGCAAGATTTTACAGTAAGTGGCACGTAGGGGTAAGTGTGCAAGCATCTAATTGGAAAGCTACCGTGGCCTTTAACATAATTGGCTGGTGCTGGGAGTCACATCATAAACTTCGTTTCTCCTTCCCTCTGTGTTGGTGGTCATTAAGCATGGGTTGTGTTTGTAACCTGGGGGTGCAGATCTATTGGGGTAATAACCTAGAGATGCTGGTCTTGTTGGCAGTGAAATCTGAAGAGGCAATTCTTGGTGGGGGTGAGCATAGAGTCTAAAGCTAGGCTCAGATTTTGTTGGAGAGTAACTTGGAAACTAATGCTAGGCACACGCTTATTATTTTACCCGAGTTCAAACCTAGGTGAGAGTCTCTAAAATGGCGTTTGAGTTTAAACAGTTTAGCCTCTCAGCATAGATAGCACTTTCCAGTACTATGAAAGCAAGGCAGTAGGAATTGATAATGGTCCATATAAGGACCATCTTGGTTTATCCATTTTCTATAATTCAAGAATATGGTACCAATGTTCTTGTTGCTAGCCAGGAACTGACAGTAAGAACCTTTATTAAAAACTCTAGCCCATCTTCCTATATACCTAATTTAAAACATTCTAGAATTTTCTTTCATTACTAGGGGTGTTTGTGAACTGGATAGTCCATTTCAGGATATGTTGTAACTAATTCCATCTGATGTCACATAGAAGACACCATTACTTTTAGACTGTATTTTCATTAGCACAATTTTCGCAGAGTACTGGGAAACTATTACACCTGACCCTGAAACAGATTTGTAAATGTAGTCACAAAGAAGATAAATCATAACCACAATTGTGTGGGCTGTTTCGGTGTACATTCAAAGGCCTTAGGTTGAATGGCTCATAAATAATTCTAACTACTTCACTAGGAACAGAGATTGTATTTATCCACTATGATTCTGTACTAAAATGCATAAGTAATTTCACAAATTGATGTTGTTTCTCAAAGATTATTGTAATTGAAGGCTGCATTATTCATTAAGATTCTTGAAATTATGTTTCATCTGAAAACAGCAAAATTAAAAAGGATGGAAGATAATATTATAGATTTTTTCCTTCCCAGTGATTGAATGATTGAACATGCAAAAGTATGAGACTAATCATTTATCATTTTATTGTTATGTTAATGTAAAACATTTGCATCTTTTTAATACATAATAGCATTTTTCATATATATACATATATGAAATATATATATATATATATATATATATATATATATCCCTTCTATGTATTAGAACAGAATAGTGACATTTAATACCTCTGTTCTGTCAGTCCAACTCCACAGCCCTTTGAGAATTGCACCTGTGTCAGGCCAATTGGAGACTTTTTATGTATTCTGTGTGACGTAATGTGTTGCTAAAAACACAAATAAAAATTTAAAAGCATGGGAACCACATTAAGATATGCTACTCATCAGTCAAACATTTGAAAATTCTCATTTACTTAAAAAATAGGAAAAGAAATTCTTTCTCTGGCTTTCTTCATTTAATAGAAACACTAGAATCAATGATAGTAGTGTATGTAGCTATTCTCAACTTCCAAAGATCTACTCTAAAACACAACATAAGTCTTGAAGATTATTCTCTTCCACTTTGAAAAAAAAAATTCCTTTTCAACTTACATTCTATATAAAAAAGTAAACATGTTCAGGTGAGATATAAGTGTGACTATTACCATTTAGTTAGTCTATGATGGATGATTAGAAAACACATTGATTAGCAGTAATTGGATCCTCACTTGGACCAACAGACACACATGAAAAGTGAAAGCAATGAGCTTGGTATCTCTGTTTTTACTATCTGTCTTAAAAAAACGCAAAAAAAAAAAAAAAAAAAAAAAAAAAAAAAAAAAAAAAACGCAAAAAAAAAAAAACCTTTAGATGGATTCCTGGTCAACTATGTGAATATACATGCTAATTATTGTAAAAGCTGGTAACACTTAACCTGTGTCAGCCTCTCAAGGCTGAAGGCACAGAGATAAGGATTACAGGCATCCTCTCCTGTCAGCTTTTGCAAGATCCTAATTGTGAAATGGCATCCGGAATTCTTCGGTCAATAGCCTCAATTTGAAGCCACTTTAAATTCCACAACCAGTGACACCTCACCAACTTGATAATTCACCCAACATGGGAGAACTTGCTCCATGACAGGAAGTGAGACCCCAGCCCCGCCCCAACCACAATACTGAAGGAAGAAGGATGTCACAGGAAAAAGAGTCCCCAGTTAGTAGCAGCTTGACCCCAACTGCTCAGTTATGCATCCCCCTCATCACCTGCTGCAGTGTTTCTTCTATTTAAACTTAAAAGTCACCTGAGTATCCCAAACCCAGCTCAGATGCTTGGTCACTTTCATGCCCTCCAAGCACCTTTCCTTGCCCTTTCATTGTTAATTCCTATGCTTTGTCTGAAGTCATTGACTACAACTTAACATATGGGACTTCCCTAAAGCTTTGTCTAGGACTCAAACTCCAGAAAAGACCTGTTTTAATTATCAAATAGAAATAAATAATTTCTGATCACTTTCAGCAATTAGGAAAATGGAAATCAAAACATCTTTGAGGTTGTATATTACCCTAGTCAGAATGGTTCAGATTTAAAGGACATCTGTTATCAAATATTAGTGGTGATCTGGCGAAAGCTCTACACTCATTCATTCACTATTCATTCATTTATTCATTCTCTCTTGGTGGTATAGCAAATTGCTCTGGCAATTGGTTTGGAAAATTCTCAAAAAAAAAAAAAACATAAAATTGAAAGAAAATATTCCATATGATTAGCTTATATCACATCTTGGAATAAAGACCTTGCTCAAAGCTCTCAATATTCTAATCAACAGATGCTTTCTCAGTCAGTTTTCTTATATTATATTTTCAGTAGCTAGAAAATGGAAACCTAAATGTCCTTAGACTGATGAATGGATAAGGAAAACATGGGAAATGTGGGATGCTATTCAAGTGTAAAGAAAATAAAATTAGCAATGTTTTTTAATATTGCATGCCAAAATCTTTCATATACTTAGTGGGATATTATTTTTTACAATCAATTTAAAAATTTTAATACATCTTAAATTATACATTTTTATTAATTTTTGAGAATTTCTTACTCCTACTTCTCAATTCTACCATAGCTGACTTCTCTTCCCTAGTCTCTCACCTGCTCTCTTTGTATTTTTATTGTTGTTGTTGTTGTTTTTAGAAGAAACCATCTTACAGTACATATCTTTGCTCTCTGGATCTACAATTTTTCTGTGGCCCCATCCTAGACGATCTCTAAACCTTATGTATATGAGTTACGTTCTGAATTTTTTCATTGGTGTCTGGTATCCCATGGTCAATTGATCTCTGCACTTTAACCAATTTGGCTTTCTGTAATGATTTCTGTCTGCTCCCCAAAGAGGATTCCATTTTGGGGGTTGAAAGGTACACTTACCTTTTGATATGTGGAAAAATATTTTAGCATTTCAAAAATACCCGCATTTGGGGTTGAAGAGGAGATGCAGAAGAATGCTTATTGTATTTCAAAAGAATCAGAATCCTATTCTCAGGAGCCATATAAAGTGGCTCACAGGTTGTAACTCCAGCTCTAGGGAATCTGATCCTCTCTTTTTTACAACTCTAGCCACACATCAGACAGGATCTCTCTCTCTCTCTTTCTCTCTCTCTCTCTCTATCCCTCTCTCTCTCTCCTATATATCCTATATGTATATTATAATTGTATTATAATTTATCTACCAGAACAAAATGCTTTAAGGTTAGGATTTTGTATCTATTTTTTATTTTCATTATAATACTGGTTATTCCAAGAAAAATCAGTGCATAATAGTAATGTAAATTTTATTGAACAAATGAATCAATTCTGTAAGCAGTGCATTATAACTTATGTCACTTCTTTTATATTTTGTGGAGATAGAAAGGAAGACCAGGTATGTATGATCATGTGTTAATTAAAATAATGCACACTAAGAATGGTGTTTGCTAAAAATTTGTCCTATGTTCTTACTCTTATGCAATCTACTTCTCTCTATGGTTGTCTTCTATTGAACTTGAATTGAGAAAGGAGATTGCTTCGATTTCTGAAACTCAATCAACCAGTCTCATTTAACAAACACAATGAAAACACATATTTCTTGCTTTATCCATCTATGTTCTGAATAAGGCTTCTCACTAAACAAAGCTTGTGGCATTTGGAGAGGAACTAGAAATAACTGTATGTCACCAATGGATGATAAAGAGGTACATCAGACTTTTTCTCTCTGCCTTCAGTAGCACAGAGTCCACAGAGTTGGTGAATCAGCTTTATTTCTCTAGGTGACATTTAATACATTGCTCAATGTTTTCTTCATTTGAAGTTGAAGGAATTTAGTGTAGTTATTGCCAAAATATCTTTCATATTAAATATTATTCAAATCCTTTTGCCTACTATAATCACCCAAGTGACTATAAGGTTAGACTCTCCACTCTTAAACCATTATCCCTTATAGGACAAAATCATTTGTGATGGAATTTTATCCATGTACACAGTGCATTATGATTCGGCAATTATACTCATCCTTTCTTATTTCCTTCACACCCCTATCAATCACACTCCTATGTTTTATTCTCTCTCCCAGGATCATGACTTTGGACAACAATTTCCTAATATACTTGCATTTAACTTCATATTCTTCTTCAATTTGCTCTAAATTGGATGGCAAGTTGAAGCCTTCCACAAGAAAGCACACAAACACAAGTTTCTCACATACAAGAAGGCACACAACTATTCACAAAATGGTACACTAACGCCATCTTGAATTCTCAACTAAAAAATTAGGACACAGGCTTTACGAGTTTATGGAGAAGCACCAACACTTGCAATTTCCCATGGAAAGTAAATCTTTAAGTGAGTAAGGTTTAACATAATGTCATGTGGTATTGTGGAGATGACTTTCTTCTAAGTAAATGTTCTCACCATTAGCTATGGCAAGTACCTTAGTGTACAGAATTTATGTGTTATTACAGACACTCGAGTGTGTGCATGCACACACACACACACACACACACACATTTCCTTTGCGCAAAGGAAAGGCTTGTCAGCAGTCCTGCTTGGTGTCTACAGAGCAAAGGCAGTGAAGATCAGACTTGCCACAGCTCTCTAGGAAGTTTCTTGAAAACCTGATTCTGTGTCACCCAAGAGCCTGTGAAACATGAGCTGCAAGAAGGATCATGGATAATGAAGTCCTGGCAGGCAGCCAATCTCACTGCAGCAAAGCCCTGCTCACTTTAATGCAGCTCCACTGGGCTGGATACACATGGAGGATGGATGGCATCAGGATGCTGGAACACCTGCTAGGTGAGAGGCTGAGGTGGGCCAAGTGTGTGGGTAGCAAGAAGAAGAAACATGGATACTAGAATATTGGCTAAAGAGCAGCAGAACATTGCTGAAGGGCATTCCAATCTCCTGTGATAATCCTCTGATACACTCCAAAAGCATCAGATCATTTACTACATTCTATACCTTTCAAGATAAAATGTGATTTTTCCATAAAAAATTAGGGAGAAAAATAAATTTCTTTCTTAGAATACCAAACTGATTTATTTTGATGTATACTGCCTTAAACATCAGCAGACAGGTGTCTAAATGTTTTGATTATTTTCCTCTATAAAATCCACAGGACACATTTCTGTTCTCAGAATGGGCTTTTAACTTCTTTTTAAGATATTGTAAATCAACATAAGAAAAAGCATGGCAGTACCTAATGCCAGGCAGGAAAATGAAAGTACAACTAAAAAAGAGAATCCCTCACTACTCCTAATCATTAAGTCTCCCTGGCTAGGCTTTCTATGTATTTGAATAGCAAATTAGTCTTTAGTTGCTAGTAAGTCTTTGTCAGGCTGAACATTGTGTTGGTAGAAACATACTGAAGAATGTTTATTGTTAAGAAGCGATTACAAGGAGGGGAATAAAGTCTGAGTGAAATAAATAAATAAATAAATAAATAATAAAACAAGAGGAGATTTGCTGGCAACAAATGTTCTTTATGTAATCTTGTTATCGTAAGGTATCACAAGTTGGAGACACTTTCAAAACCAATCCAGGTAGGAATGAATGCAAAGACCCACAAAGGGCAATATATAGATAGTAAGAGATTAATTATAAAATACTCAGATGCAATGATTTCACCAAACCACTTCCTTCAATACTCAGGTAGCTGTGCAAAAGAGAAGGCCAAAAGACTGGGCAATTCCAAAAGAGCATTTCTTCTAGATACAACAGAAGCGTTGCATAATTACCTAGCAATAATTTAAGTTGAGTTATGGGGTTTTACAAGACCTCTAAGTATAGCATAAGATCATAGAACATTGCCAGTGCTACGTGCTGTGTTTTACATGTTAATTTTTACTCAAAATCTCTGTGTTAGAGGCTTGGTCTCTAGTTCATTGCAATTGGCAGGTGACAGAGTGTTTAAAAGGCTAAGTAGGTATGATTTAGACCATGACATGGCTAAGGGATGGTCTCTTCTTCTCCATCCCTTCCGTTTAACAGCCGTGGGGATTGTAGGCTTGTGTTTTTGATACATAAACTAACGACTTGTAAATCCCCCTCTCTTTAATCAAGGACTAGAAAATATGAAACTGTGAGCCAAAGTCAAAGACTATTTTCTTTATTAGTTGATTATCTCAGGTATTAGGTATAGTGATGGTAATAGGATTAACGTTTTTCTCTTTTCTTTACCTCCAACATTGATTAAATGGGAAGCAACAAATAATTCATTTTAAAATGATTACATTTGTACATGATAAATACAATTACATGTTTTTTAGTTCATGTACATTGCTTAAACTCAGGAGTGGGGCTAGGGGGGGAGGGTGGAGGGTGGAGAGGGGAACCTGACCTGGTATTGGGTGAGGGAAAAGAACTGAAGCTCTGAGCACCAGCAGAAGGAATGGAAACAGGCAACCTCAGGAAATAGGAGGTTGGGGGGACCCTCCAGAATGTACCAGAGACCTGGGACATAAGAGAGTCTCAGGAATCAAAGGGAGGTACCTTAGATGAAGTGCCAGACAGTAGGGAGAGGGAACTTATAGAGCCCACTTCCAGCAGGAAGACAGGGCTTCAAGTGAAGGATGGGGTTGCTGTCCCATAGTCACATCTCTGACCCATAATTGTTCCTGTGGAGAGGAACCTGAGGAAAAGAAGGTCTAGCAACAGGCCCAAAGTGGGATCCAGCTCAAGGGGAGGTCTCAAGGTCTGACACTATAACTGAGGCTATGGAGCTCTCACAAAAAGGGGCTTATGACTGCCCTCTGAAAGACCCAACAAGCAGCTGAAAGAATCAGATGCAGATATTTTCACCCAACCAATGGACAGAAGCAGCTGACCCTGTTGTGAATTGAGGAAGGTGAAAGAAGCTGAGAAGAAGGGCTATCCTGTAGGAGGACCAGCAGTCTCTATTAATCTAGATCCCGGAGATCACTCAAACACTGAACCACCAAACATACAGCATACACCAGCTGATATGAGGCCCCCAACACACATGCAGTAGAGGACTTCTGGATCTCTGTTCATTCAGAGATAATGTACCTAGCCCTCAAGAGATTGGAAGCCCCATGGGGTTTAGAGGTCAGGTTTAGGTGGGGTGTGGGGCATCCATGTTGAGACAGGGGGGATGGAGATGTGTGGGATGTGGTGCAGTCAGAGGGTGGATGGGGGAATGGAATATAGAGTGTAAAAAATAAATTAATTTTAAAAAAAAAGAAAAAGGAAAAACAAAATAAAGGACAAAAATGACATTTAAAAAGACTAATCTTGATAAGATATTTTTAAAACAAATCTTAAAATTGATAGTATTCAGTATATTCATGATTTTATGATACATTTTTCTGCCTGGCATCTTACCTTCCACTCTACATATAAAGCACTAATTTTAGGATCTTCTGTTGAGCTCTGTGTCATCCTACAGAGATTTTCTTTAGCTCCACAGGAGGCATGGAAACAAAGCAACGCCGCATGCACCCTGCTACATATTTTGTCACATCTCTTTCCAATTGTCTATATTTTTCTTTCCTCTATGTCCTAGGGACACAGACATTTTTCTTTGTCTCAGCCATCATGACCAGATCTTCTACTCATCAGCCACCCAGTACATATTTGGAGGAACAAAGAAATACAGAGCGTATTACATCTGACTGCCTGAGAAGCACTTTTTTCCAAAGGCAATCATCCATTGCCTTAATCCTATGTTATTGATGCACAATACACTGTGTGTCTGGGCAGACTAATGTAGTTAATTTATTCCTGTTTGCGCATAATGCACAATTAGAAATGTATGGAAGTCAAAAGCACCATTAGATATACTGCTAGAAAATTGAGAGTGGTGGCATATGCCTGTAATCTCAGCCTGAAATGAGAATAGGTGATATCAGCCAGATCAGTAATTCAGGTAGATCTGTGATAATTGAAACCAGTTTCAAAAAGTCATCCAACTGTCCAACCAAACAACACACATACACACACACACATATATACGCATGCACCCACGCGCACACATAGACGCACACATGCATGCACACATGTGCACACACACACACACATACACATACACACATACACACACACACTGGTAATATCTCAAACAATGATAACTGAGTTCATTACACTGACAATCAATTAAGGTTGTTAGGATAAGCCCTGGAGACAATGTGAGCTTTAGTTAACACCTCTATTAAAACATAAATTATTTTCTACATGGTTATTTTGAAGATAGAAAATATTGTCTTGTAATGGCTTCTAAATCACATCATAAAGAATCAATCATAATCATTTTATTTCTCTTCATGCTCAATGCTGAGTATACTAAGTAAAAACACCATTAAAAGTGTCTAGGTATAAGTTCACCTTGGGGTTAATTGGGAGTGCTACTTGTGAAAAGAAACAGTTAACTGTGAGAGTTAACTGTTTGTTCTTTCCTACTTGCTATTAGAAGTTAAACAACAGTTACATTTTTTTCCATAGCATTGTTTAGTTCTGCCATTGGTTCTGAGCAGTTAACGAAAATGGAGAAGTAAAACATAAAATAATTAAATTTTCTAGCTAAGCAGAATTAGAAAATTGAGTAATTGACCAAGTTTCACTAGTTTTTAGTGACAAATATAGGTCTATAGACTGAGATATGTTCAATGATTAGTTTACAAAGAACACATTTCCTAGGAATTGCATTTGCATGCCAGGGCTCCATTCTAGGTATTCATTTATCCAGAAGAAGTATGTTTCTGCCTTATTCTGTTTGATGGGAATTTGAATGAAACCAGCGAAAACTTAGCAGAATCTAGCAGAACAGGCTATTTGTCTCTGCATATCCAAGGTCTGTGAAGGAGCTAACTGCAGAATCTCAACTACCAAGTACAGCCTTCTCCAGGAAGAAGGGAATCTATAAAAGCTTACCTCCACCTTTACCCCATGCTTTTAATAACATATAGGAGCGGAATTAATTCAAAGTTAAAGTTGTTCTTTAGTTCAGAAGAAAAACAGTACATCTCTAAAAAGCAGAGAGCTTGAATAGAGGAAGAAATTGCCCTGGTCACTCACATAAGAGCTAATCAGAAGCTGTTGTGATGCTGTTCCAACTTTTTTTAATACCGTTCTTAACATTTGATTCATATTGCCTCAGAAAAGATAGCTAAGTAGATCTTTCAAAAGAGCAGGGCCAGATCTGAGTGGAACAGATTGTCTCTGGCTCAGTAGACCAGTGATGTGGTCATAACTTAATCTTGAAAAGAAGCAGTGGAGACTTTTCAGCCTTTCTCCATAGGTGGATCTTCACACTTCACATATTGTGCAAACTGCAGAGAAATGGAATTAGAACTGAAAATGAAAGGGGGAAATGGAATAGGTATATTATACACATCCTGATCAGAGAAAGGAAACCAACTACAAAAGTCTTTGGATATGATTCCTGTGTCCTTGAAAGGCTCCTAGATATTTGGCCCAGCCTGTGACTCCATGTGGAATCACAATTATAGACCATTTTCAAGATTCTAGACCAATCTTCTAACTGGAACTACTATATACGTCTTGTGAATTTGCGAACAAATAGAACATCTTCTCACCCATTCTAAATGTTCTATAATTGAAAATGTGGTAAATACAATAAGCCAGGTATGCTGCAGAAAGTTGTTATGCTATCAGGTCTGGGAGAGAGACAACTTTCAGAACACTTCCTCAGGACAGACTTTAAAAAATGACAACTGAGTTGTGAAAGCTATATAGAAACCAGCAGTACATCTGGCCTCTGAAAGGGTTCTCTGACTCCCTGTTTGTCTCCAGTGCATAGTACGATAAAGGAAAGGGGTGAGGAGGTAAGAATCTACTTCCATAGGGCTCATTGCTTGATAACATGGCAATTAAAATTATCATGATAGCAGGGATAAACATGAACTGTGTACATCTATCATTGTGCTTGTGATGGTTAGTGCTTGTGATGGTTAGTGCTTGTGATGGTTAGTGCTTGTGATGGTTAGTGCTACTTATTAGAAAGAAGGAATAACATATTCCCAAGAGAAGTATTTGAATTTATATTTTGTTGAAATCTATCCAGTCATATTTTTTTAAAAATTTGGCCTCATATTTGAAATCTGTTTCAGTGTTCTTCCTTTTACATCAACTTATGCCCTGCTACAAAGTGAAGAGACAAGAGAGATTATATTTGAAATGGTGCCTCATCACTGTGTTTTGATCCTCTTCAGTCTAGATCTTCATCCTTTTCAAACTACACTCCTACTGGGCAGCAAACATCACATTGGTGGACATTTTCTTAAACAATATGTGAACCTTTCTTGAAGCCCAGACTCTAGAATTCTGTTTCCTAATAAAGCCTTTATCTCCTGTTCCTATAGATATCAAATCATCAGTATACAGGCTCCAGAAGAGCCAGACAGCCACCATTCTAAGTGAGTTGATTTCTTCATGCTAAGAAAAGCTAAGGAAAGGAGAGCAAATTTACAAACTAGGCAGAGACTCTACAAAGAAAACCAACTGTCCATACATATAGTCTCTATCCATAATTAACTTGCAGCCTCAATATCATTTATATGGAGAGCTCCATGTATCTCCCTCTATATAACTCCCTGTATATACAACCAGTAAAGCCCTTTGGAATATTCCTTAGAATTCCAGTACTGCATTTAGGAGTGAAACAGAATGATTCTTTAAGAACAACCAGGTCGAGCCCAGAGATCCGGGCGGGATTCGCCATTTTCTCTCGGGTGAGTTTCTGAGACCTGAACAGCCA